>NW_026539146.1:0-201417 GCF_027791375.1 Indicator indicator
GTGATGCAAGTTCAAATCCAACTTTATTGAACCATCGGCAGTTGCTTATATAGACCAAACTTTTCCGCTCCACCTTCACGCCGCGAGCATGCGTCCTTCTATTGGCTACGCCGTCTTGTCCACGCGTACTGCATGCGCCCCTTCCAGGAAGCCGATCGGTTAACATAGCCACACTGTTTACACATGCTTCCCCATCTACATCGTACAATGTTGCAAATGCCCCAACACCTCCCCCCTTTTTCTTAAATAACAAATTCACACTCTTAGTTACACTACTTAGCATGCATTGGATTAAACATATAAGCATATAATTAGCAAAGCAAAAATTGTAGGTATCAGCATTTCAAGGACACCAGCAACGCAGCCTGGTAGACCCCAGTTTGAAAACCAACTATTAAACCAATTGTCTAACAAACCACTTTGCTGCTTAACCTTTTTTTTTTTTTTTTTTTTTTGTATTTTCCTTGAGCATCCAAATATCTTTTTGAATAAATACGCTGTGGGCTGCAAGATTAAAACAACACATTCCCTTGATTTCTTGACAACCATGTCCTTGGGCCAAAAGCAGAGACTTCATTTTCAATCTTTCGTATTGTCGTCCGAGTCTGTTTGACCTGGATCAGATGCGGGCCGTATCCACGGTCGAACCCACTTGGCTGGAATCCACCTTGTTGACTCTCCTGCAGACACACAAGCATAACCCCTTCCCCAAGTCGGTAAGCGGACTGGTCCATTCCATCGCTGGGCCAAAGGTTCAAAGATTTGTACTAATACCTCATGCTGAGAAAAGTCATTTCTATTAAGCAGGTGAGAGAACATAGGAACTAAATTTTGTTCTGTCCGTGGATTTAACCAATTTAACACATGGCATGCCTTTGCTATAGTGAGGTACGGACTCCTTTCCCCCTCTTTTTTATATATTGTCAAAAGCCGTTTTAGATCCTGGTGCACTCATTCAACAATGGCTAGCCCTCCTGAATTATAGGGTATACCTGTCAAGTGTGTAATTTTCCAGTTCTGAAAAAACTCATGAACTTTGTTACTCAGGTAAGCTGGAGCATTGTCGGTCTTAATAGTGTCTGGTCGCCCTAACACTGCAATGGCTGTTGTCCAATGCTGAATACAAGCCAAACTGTTGGTTGACTTATGTGAAGTTGCCCAAATTGCTTTAGAACATGTATCTATCGTGACATGGATGTATTTAAGGGCACCAAACGGAGGAAATTCGGTGACATCCGTTTGCCAGACCTGGCGAGGTTCTAGGCCCCACGGATTAGTCCCTTCAGCTGAAATGGGAGTTAATCGGGCACAATCAGGGCAACTGGCAATTATTGAACAAGCATCTGTTTTAGAAATCCCAAAGGACTTCATCAATGACCGTGCTGATTGATGAAAAAATTTATGTGACTGAAGTGCTTGTGCCAAAACATCTTCTGTGGATACTTTGCTTACTACTTTGCTGTCTATGAATGAATTCCCTTCAGCTAGTAACCCTGGCAAATTAGAATGGCTTCTGATATGCATGACCCACCATGGATGTTGACGTGCAATAATTTCAGACTGTAGCTCCAAGATACACATCTCAAGGACAGGATTAGTTATACCGCCTAAGATTGCATTATTTAAACGCTTTACTACTTCAACCACATATTTTGAGTCAATTATAATATTCAAGGGTGTCCTCCGGAAATCCTGAAATACCATAAGAACTGCTTTTAATTCCAAAATCTGAACTGACCCTTTTGTCTTTTCTACTCGGGTATTCCATAGCCTGTTGATTTGATGAGCATATCCATATTTCCCTGTCATACTACTGGCATCTGTAAAAATAGTGACCCCCTCTGAAAGGGGAGATTCTACTTGCAAGGAGTCCTGTTCTATTATCAAATTTGTTTTAAACAAAGGGTGTTTCGGGTAATGATTATCCAGTCTAATTCCATGGACAGCCGTCGCAAAAGCATCAGATTGCTCCATCCATGAATCTGCAAGATTGATGTTTTTCAATGGCAAAATAATTTGAGCTGGGTCCGTCGCTGCAATTGTCCTTAATCTATTTCTTGCTTTAAACAGTAAATTTCTGACTGCGTCTGGCCTTGTAGTTATAGTGGCCTTCAACATACTGCTATGGAATACCCATTCCAGAATTAACACTGAATCATCTTTAGAAATCTGAGTAATCAAAGCAGCCACTTCCCTGTCTTGATTATAACAAATAATAGTGAAAGGAACACCAGGTACAATTCGATCTGCCATATTATTCCGTATTTTTTCTCCTATTACTTGTAAAGCCTGGTATGCTGTGGGAGTCAATGCTCGAGGGTCAGAAGGGGATTTCCCACCTTTTAAAAGATCAATTAGTGGCTTTAAATCAGAATTGGTGATCCCACAATATATTCTTAGCCATTGTAAATCACCAACCAGTCTTTGCACATCATTCAAATTTTCAATCTTTGTATTAAGATTCAATTTTTGAGGTCTCAAACGTGTTTCTAGAATCTGCATGCCTAAATACACCCATGGTGCACGACGCTGAATTTTCTCTTGTGCAATTACTAAACCATATTTTGCTAATGCTTGAGTCACTTCTTGCTCTTTTTGTAATGGAAGTGGCGTTGGGGAGGCAGTTAACAAATCATCCATGTAATGGTAAGTAATCAAGTCAGGGTTATTTTTTCTCCACGGAGCTAATGCCTGATCTACAAACCATTGACAAATTGTTGGCGAATTTTTCATACCTTGGGGCAGGACCACCCATTGAAACCGTTTAGAGGGTGCAGATCTATTAACAGACGGAACTGTGAAAGCAAATTTATCGCTGTCTTCCTCATGCAGTGGTATTGTGAAAAAGCAATCTTTCAGATCCAAAATAAGTAGATTCCAATGTTGGGGCAACATAACCGGAGATGGTAATCCTGGTTGTAATGCCCCCATTTCTACCATTCTATTATTGACTGCTCTTAAATCGTGCAACAGTCTCCACTTCCCCGATTTTTTCTGTATAGTAAAAATCAGTGTGTTCCAAGGACTGACGGATGGTTTTATATGCCCCAATTCAAGTTGTTCCTGAACTAAACTTTCAACAATTTGCAGCCTCTCTTGAGTTAACGGCCACTGATCCACCCATAGCGGATCTTCGTTCTTCCATTGCAACTTTAGAGTAGGGCGGGAGCTGCTATCAGTGGCCGCAACTAAAAATTTGTCTGGATCTTAACTCCCCAGTGACTCAGTATATCTCTGCCCAAGAGGAGAAGATTTGTCTGTAGGACATAGGGCTTTGCCCAAGCTTGCTGTCCCTCCTCATTGGTGAATAAAACAAATTCCTTACTAATTTTGGTTGAACTGCTCCCTCCGATTCCCACTAAATCGGATCCAGGATCCTCCAAAGGCCACGCTACAGGCCAGAGATCAAGGGGTAAAACAGATACATCCGCCCCTGTGTCCAACATCATCTGCAAGCCCTCTAAAATAATACCACCAGGACCCGAAATTGTTACAGACATCAAAGGTCTTTCTAAACCAAGCGTTTTACAGAACAATACCTGTGGTTCGCCAGTAGATCCAAAACCTCCCGTACCCCTTTCCTTGTTTTCTGTATTGGGAACTTGTGATTTAAATGGTACCAACTGCACTATCGTGCTTCCTTTTGGAATATGGACAGGGGGCGCAAAACATCGAACCATAATACAAATTACACCTTGATAGTCGGCGTCAACAACTCCTGGAAGCACAAATATCCCTTTTTTTGTTGCCGATGATCTCCCTATTAATAATGCCGACAACCCAAACCCTAATGGCCCTGACTCAGTTGAAGATGCTACATGTATTTGGGTATCGAATATGTCTGCTGGTTCGGCCACTGCCAAGTCGACCCCAGCACTTCCTGTTGTGGCTGCTCGCATTCGGCTGAGACAGCCATCGCCATTTTCTGAGGGGAGGGATACTTGTTGGCCGCGTCCCGCCCCCCGCGGCTGACTCTGTTTCCCTGATTTTGATTCCATGTTAATGGCATCCCATTCTTATTGAATTTGGACCGGCAATCTGCTGCCCGGTGACCATATTTACCACATCTAGCGCAATTGCCATTTAGACTATTTCTGCTACCATTTTGTTTGGGACACTGCTTCTTAAAATGACCACGTTGACCACATTGATAACAGCGTGAAGGTCCCCTGTCTCCTTTGTCTAAATTTTGTTGCATTTTAAGTGCGGCCGCCAATGCATGAGCATGTATTTTTGCCTTTTCTTGTTCGTCAATCAAAGGAGCTCTGGCACACACTTCTATTATTTGAGTAATAGAAGCTGTTGGTGGCAGAGTTGCTATTAATTGCTTGCATGCTGCGTTCGCATTTTGCACCGCAATTTCTTTGGTGAGCAGTCCCTTTAGTTCAGGTTCGACGTTGGGGGCATTTTCTAAGGCTTCCCTTATACGATCTACATACGCAAAGAATGATTCATTAGGTCCTTGAGTGATTTTTGTGTACGGTAAAGAAGGAGTACCAATTTGAGGTAGAGACAAAAAGGCTTGCAGACCAGCATTCTTTGACTGGCTCAGTATACGCGGATGCACTGCCGCTTGCACTGAGGGGTCCTTAAACTGACCGCTGCCCATTAACTGATCCAGAGTAGCCGTACGCAAAGGATCAGTACCAGGGAGATTCAAGTTCTCTACCTGTTTTATCTCTAACAAGTCTTGCCATTTGGTTACCCATAACATGAAAGCTGTGGGGGTTAAAACGAGCTCCATCACGGCCCTGAGATCAGCAGGAACTAGATCTTGATATTTTATGAGAGCCGTGATTTGATTTTTAACCAGCTTGTTTTGATACCCAAATTGCATTATTGTCTTTTGTATAGATTGAACAAGCTTCCAGTCCAAGGGCTCCCAAGTCGGTCCCCCACCACGCCGTACTACAGGCGCAGCAATAGGTTCAAAACTAAAATCTCCTTGCAAGATACAATTCTGAGCAAGACCCCTATACCTTTTATCCGCATTAAATGAAGGATCTCTAGGCAATGAAACCATTGGTATATCAGTATCAACATTTCCCCCACCATGCATATTTGCTTTCTCAAAATTTCTGGCCTTTTTCTCTATTTCTTCCAATTGCTTTTCTACATTTCTCAACCCGGTAACTATAGAACTATGTGCTGCCTTATAAGCATCTTTGATGTCCCGTTTTTTCGAATCACGATCAAGTCTCCTCATTTGCTCCAAAAGTTCTGTCATAGCCTCTCTCTGCTGTCGCAGTTCTTTTCTTAGTTCTTGATATGGATTGTTTGCAGCTGCGGCACTACCGTGATCCCTCCCCGAGGTCGCTGAAGACGAAAAAACAGTCTGCAATTGATCCCAAAAAGCAGTGGAATCTATTTCCATGCTTCCACTTTCTCCGGAAAAAGGGGCAGTTGCCTCAGTATTTGCAGCGCCCTGTGCCGTCATGTTAATCACAACAGAATCACTTTGATTCGGACCAGTTGCATAAGGTGGCAAAGATTTATTTGCGTCACAATTGGAGTTACAGGGGGGCAAATCATCCCCGTCCAGACCCCAGGCAATCTTCTCTGCCCTGGTCATATTTGATATTGTTACAGGGCAAGCAACGGGAGAGTCTTGACAGTCTATAGAACTATCGATAGGCGGCCAATTGTCAGGCAATTCTGATTTTGTTTCCTTTGCGGTGACGTCTTGGATCGTCTGTTTCCAAGCGGCCGCAGCGGTCGCCTCCCCATGAACTTGATCAAACAACAAACGCACTGTTCGATATGTTTTAGCCAAGTGTTTTGCCTCCTTAGATTCTGTCTGCATGCTCTCCCAGAGCTCTTGTCCTATCTTCTGCCAAACTTCCCAACTATAAGCATCTCGCGTAGAGTTCAAATAACCCCTTCTTCGTGCCCAAGCAAGCAGTTCCATTAACGCGGGCTTCGGCAAATTAGTTTCCCTTTTTTCAGCCAGCCTTAACAGGCTATCTACTACGGCTTCTTCTATGGCTGATACAGTCAACCCCATCCTGCCCTGTTTTCTCCCTGACTCACCGGTCAGCCATGCACGAATCCGCCTTTCTTCGGGCGCCCAGCTTCCTCTCCGCTGGCAGCAGGATCCTCGCCACTCCGCAGCTCTGATGTGTCCGTCCCCAATCAGTATCACGTCGGGGTCACCAAATGCCGCGGGCCATACAGGCGAGCGGGAAGAACGACACATCAATGTGATGCAAGTTCAAATCCAACTTTATTGAACCATCGGTAGTTGCTTATATAGACCAAACTTTTCCGCTCCACCTTCACGCCACGAGCATGCGTCCTTCTATTGGCTACGCCATCTTGTCCACGCGTACTGCATGCACCCCTTCCAGGAAGCCGATTGGTTAACATAGCCACACTGTTTACACATGCTTCCCCATCTACATCGTACAATGTTGCGAATGCCCCAACATCTGTCTCTCCTAAATCTCTCCTCTTTTAGTTTAAAGACATCAGCCTTTGTGCTGTTACAACAGATCTGCTCAAAAGTGTCCCCAGCTTTCTGAGCAGCTCCTGTAAGCACTTGAAGGCCACCAGAAGCTTGCCATGAAGCCTTCTCCAGGCCAAACACCAACTTTTTCACCCTTCCTTCACAGTGGAGAGATTCCAGCCCTTGTGGCCTTCTCTGGACCCACTCTAAAAGGTGCAACTTGGAGTCTTCCTATCGTGCTGCTACTCTTCCACACTGCATTCTATTCAGGGGTTTTCCTGGTGTGTCAGGTACCACGCACACCAGCCGAAACTGTTGTCACAGCAACTGTTACACTAAACAAGTCCACATGACAGGTTAATCCCCCAAGGCACAGCAAAAGCAGAGCAGGCTATGGGTATTGCAACAGAATGGAGCTGTATCAGGGGAAGTTCAGGTTGAAATCAGGAAAAAGTCTGTCCCTGTAAGAGGTTCCCTAGGGCAGCAGTAACAGCACCAGCTTTGTCTAGAAGACTGGCCACAATGGAGAAGCCTGAGATAGGATTTGCTTAGTAACAAGTAGGAATGTTGGCAAGACACTTAGGGAAACCCAATATGGCTAAAAATCCAGCTTGTTTTGGCAACTCAATTCAGGGCTATCTCAAAGTGATGCACACTACTGTAAACATCAGGCCCCAGGTCTACAAAATCCTCTCCAGAGGACAGTCACAGCCCTCCTCACAGGGCAAGCTGCCTCTCTGAGAAAATACCCATTTTGACATCAGCATGAGCAGTACAAGGTAAGAATATGGCAGGTAGTCTCTGCATAACACTCCCAAGTTACTAGGAAACTGCAATTTGTCATGGCCTCAATTCAAGACTGAACATGAGGTAGGAGCAGGCATCTTAAATCTGCTGTGACTAAAATTCAGTTACTAGCTCACAGAAATACTATGGTGTTCCTGCTTTAGTCAATGCAAATTTAAGATCCCAGATCCTACTTGCAGGGGAGCCCATGGGCCTGCTGGGTAACAGGGAGCCAGCTCTTATTTTCCTGAGTCTCAGCTACGTGTTTCACAGCTGAGTTGCTACACATTTGGCAACCTGGGAAACACCTAATTGCGCTCTTTTTCACTCTCTCAGAACTGTAGAATGGTATGGGTTGAAGGGACTTTTCAAATTCATCTAGTCCAACCCCCATGCTGTAACAGGGACATCTCCAACTAGACCAGGTTGCTTCAGGCCTTGTTCAGCCTAGCTTTTCCTCAATACAACTTACTGTAAAGCTGCAGGAGAGAGCAATCTTATGACAAAAATCAGGGCTGTAGTACCAGATGACCTCAAGTTTAGGTCATGATTATGAAATCACTACCAGAGTTAAATGACACAGCTGCTCTTCCATTTATTTCAAATCAAACTGGATTCATTAAAGCTTTTTTCTCAGACAGGTTTGGCAAGGTTGACAGTCATAGCACATGGCAGTTTAGAGGTAGCTGCATAACACAGCAACTTGCTAGCATTTAACACTTTGTACAAAATGGAGACGGACTTTTTTTAACAGTACAAGAAATGTTCCATCACAAGTCACTGCTTGATGACAGTAGGGAGTATTCAGTAACCAGAAGTCACATCAACAGGGGACCTGGCATCTGCACGGACAACAGACATCTTCCCTGTACTTCCACCCAGGCTATCATTCTAAGGTCAGGCACGCTTAAGTGACACACCAGAACCATTTAATATTGGATGTCTGCCTCTGGCAAAATGTTTAACTAACAGGAAAGCAGCTACAGTCCATTTTATGTTCTTGTACACAGAGACGTCTTAGGTGTTCATATACTGTCCAGCTTCTTCAGAATGAAAGGAGCTGAAAAGATAAAATAAAGCAGCATGAACTTAACTGAGCTGAGGATGAGAAGCCTGTAGCGAATCTGTGCTGATATACGGGGCATCTAAAATACCCGGGTGCTGGGTGAGTTACCACCCTCTCTGCCTTCCACATTGCCTGTTCTCTTGAGGCAGTACGACTGGCAGGGGGATCAGGTCAGACGTGTCTGGCCGTGCTACACAAGACAGCCTCGGGATAACTCCCGACAACACTTCAGGGCATGGGCCAGATTCACCCCAACTGGCTGATTTTTTTTTCCCCGAAAGATGGCCATCCCGAATGGGAAGCCGAGAGACTTTGATGCTATGACTAAAGCGCGGCCTTGTTTTTCCGCGCTATGGGGAAGCATAGCAGCACCACCAGTCGCCCAAATCCAGGCTCAGCCATCTCAGGCTCCGCTGCCGCTCTGAAAACGCGGCAGGGAGGGCAAGCCCCACCCAGTCTCCCGCCATCGGCACACTCAGCCCCGGACGGACAGCGAGGACTCTCGCCCCGCACTCCTGTGGGCACGGAGGCTGCCAGAGGCCACGACGCCCCGATGGGACGCGCCCGGCGCGGGCCGCCCGGCCCCGGCCATCACTCTGCCGCGTCCTGCGCACAACTCACTGATCCGCAGCAGCGCGACGTAAATGAGGAAATTGCGGACAGAGGTGAGGACATCGCGGCGCATCTTTCGCTTCAGCTCCTCCGGGTCCATCTTGGGCCCCAGCCCCTCGATGCGGAACATACCGACTGCTCGCTCCCCGCACCTCCACCCCTAGGGCTCCTGCGAAGAGACACGCGTGGCCGCGGAAGGAAGGTTGCCTCACGTGACCGCGGAAGGGAGGCCGCCTCACGTGACCGGAGGGGGCTGGCACCCAGCACTTGCGCAAGGAGGGGCAGCAGAGTTGCGGGCAGTCGCGGAGTCCGTGGGTCTGCATGCCAGCGGACCAAGGATGAGCGGATGAGATGGGTGTCCGGAAGCACCGATCCGCTCGTGGCCTGCGAAACCGTGGCAGGCTGCCCGCTGTCCGGGCTGCGGCGGGGCGGCCTCCCAGGAGCGCGGACCAGGCAGACAGTGTCTGTGAACCCCTCTCCCCGGAGGGGAGACAAGGAATAATGGAGAGAGACTGGTGGGCTGGGCAAGTAAAGCAGTTTCAACGAAAACAGTAAAATGAAAGAGATGCAAACATACACAAAACCAGTATCGAACCCAACCCCGGTGGCAATGACGTCACCGTCACTACTGATGCTGTGGGCAATAGCCGGGGTGAAGTCCCAGACCGACTTCGCAGCAGACAGGAACTGGGTTCAGGAACACGCGGATCAGGATCGAAGGCAGAACGGATACCATTCCTCGGATGCTGGCCATTGAAGAGAGGCTTGACTCTCGTGATCCCTCCTGCACAGCTGCCCTGTGCATGTGAGCTTGGGGAGACTTGGTGCCGGCAGCAGGCTGGTGCAAGTGCGTGGAAGTGTGGTTCTGGGTAAGTTTAACTGTCATGGAGGAGAATCATGCAGACTGCCAGGAATCCCTCTCCTCAGCCCAGTGCCTTCCCTTAGAAGACTGACACTAGAAAGCGAAGACAGAACAGCCCTACAAAGTAAGACACAGAGAAATTGTACAGTGCCTGTCAGCTCCATTGCAAGTAACAGTGCTTGGAACAACTGTTACCAATACAGCCTGTAAATAAAGATGGTGTTGAGGAGCTAGAGTTACATCTGAGCCATACATACCAAATGCTTGTCTTGGAGATAGAAATGCAACATACAGTTCTGTCAAGAAGAGATGGACACAGAGAAAGCAGAGACTGCTTGTGTATGTTACACGTCATGACACTTCATGTCACAGCACAACCTCAAACTCAGCAGCTCTAGCTATCTCATCATATCCCATGCTGCAAACTGTACTGCCTTTCCAGTCTGTGTGACACTACTGTGTGAAAACATGATCCTGAAGAGAAAATTAGTCTTGATGTGTAGGGAGAGAGGGTTGTAGCCACACCAGGCAGCAGCAGAGATTGCCTTGCTGGCCCCTCTTAACTCTTCTGAGTGCCTTCATTCTGGATAATCTATTTACAGGGGGAATTAATAAATAGCTCTTTAACTATAAAGAATTCATGTGGCTGTGAGTCAAAGTGCACCTGGCTTTGCTGGCTTTCCTGAATTGTGCACTGTCTCCTGAGTTATGCACCCTTGCCTTTGGTACCACTGCCAATCCACAGTTTCACAGAATTGTCAGGGTTGGAAGGGACTTCAAGGCTCATCCAGTTCCAATCTCCCTGCCATAGGTAGGGACACTTTCCACTAGATGAGGTTGCCCAGAGCCCCATCCAGCCTGGCTTTAAAGACTTTCAGGGAGGAGGCTTCTACCACCTCCTTGGGTAACCTGTTCCAGTGTCTCACCACCCTCATGGGGAAGAACTTCTTCCTAACATCTAATTTAAATCTCCCATTCTCTAGCTTGGATCCATTCTCCCTAGTCCTATCACTACCCAACACTCTAAAAAAGTCCCTCCCCAGCTTTCTTGTAGCCCCCTTCAGATACGGGAAGGCCACAATAAGGTCTGCTCAGAGCCTTCTCTTCTCCAAACTGAACAACCCCAACTCTCTCAGCCTGTCCTCATAGGAGAGAAGCTCCAGCCCTCTGATCATCCTCGTGGCCCTTCTCTGGACACATTCCAACACCTCCAGATCTTTCTTCTAATAGAGGCTCCAGAACTAGACACACTGGTCCAGGTGGGGGTCTCACCAGAGCAGTGTAGAGGTGGAGAATCACCTCTCTTGCTCTGCTGGCCATACTTCTCATGATGGAGCCCAGGATCTGGTTGGCTCTCTGGGCTGCAAGCTGACAGCTCATGCTGAGCTTCTCATCCACCAGCACCTCAAAGTCCTTTTCTTCAGGGCTGCTCTCAAGCCAGTCACTGCCCAGCCTACATTGGTGCCTGGCATTGCCCCCACCTAGATGCAGGACCCTGCACTTGGTGTTATTGAACCTCATAAGCTTGGCTTGGCCTCACCTCTCCAGCCTGTCTCAAGGTCCCTCTGGATGGATCCCTTCTCTCCAGCATGTCAGACACACCACACAGCTTGGTGTCATCAGCGAACTTGCTGTTCAGTGAACTTGCTGAACTCAATGCCACTGTTCATGTCACTGATGAAGATGTTAAACAAGACTGGTCCCAGTACTAATCTTTGAAGGACTCCACTTGTCACTGGCCTCCACTTGGACATGGACCTATTGACAGCCACTCTTTGGGTGTGGCCACCAAGCCAGAGACAAACTGCTGATCTTCAGTTTGTTAGTGCTTCATCTAGAACCTGGCTTACCTGTGCTGCTTTGTTTAGCCTTCATCCCAACAAAAATACAACATGCAAGGTTTTTGTACAAAGACAACCCCCATTCCCAAGGAGACCATTAGAGGCTGATAGTATTGAGAAGGTACAAAAAGTCTGAGAGGGCCGGGGTTCTTGGCTGCAGAAAGGTCCCTTGACAATCACAAACCTTGTCTCTGGGAGCTGGGGGTTGTGCGAAGCTGGGCTGTGGATGAGTTTCAGTCAGGATGATGGGCAAGCATGAACTGACTTGAATTTGGCTTTGTTTTAGGGACAGAAGCTGGTTCAGGCACAAGACAGAGCTTAACCAGGGAACTGTGTGCACAGCCTGCAGTCCTAACCCCTGAGCTCTGTCTGCACCATACAGGCTTCAGAAGAGAGTGAAACCCTACATCTTCTCCTGCCCATGGTAGGCAATGCTTTCAGAAGCATTCCTCAAGTTCCAGGACTATTGTCAAAAGTGCTAGTGATGCCTGGAGAGGATTGAGCAAGCAGGCAGTGTCTGGTGGCACTCTGCACCACCCCCACAAGATGTCTGGGTTCCAGCAGCCGCCTGCTCTCTCTGTCCTCCTTAGGATCAGGCAATGCACAGTAGGCAGATAATTAAAAAAAACAGATTCCTTTCAGCTAAGCTGCTTATGACTTGAGGCAAAGCCAATTACCAAGCAGCTGCTTTCATCCTTCTAGTGGTTAATGGCATATTACACTGGCTGGGGGAGCTTTCCTGCCTTTCTGTGCTAGGTCAAGGGTCCTCCCTGATGCTGCAAAGGATGGTCAAGGAAGGGTGTTCCCAAATCACACTATACCTGGCACATTTGGAGGACATTCACTCCCAGTCCCCAGTGTAAATAAAGGGGCAGCCTCTTGTATTTGAAGTTGTAAGACTGTCCTCTTGAGAGCTTTACAGCAAGATTATGGAGGAAAATACAGCAGAGCTTCCCAGATGTGCAACTGGTACAAACTAGCCTTGTTCTGCTGTATTTCAGGAAATGTTGTTGGTTTACTCAAGTTTTCGTTCTGAATGTTCAGTTTCTCTGGTCTTTGCTAGCAGAAACAGATTGGCAGGTCCCAAGACCATCTTGGTGGAAATAAAAAAAATAATCTCTTCCTATGTTTGAAGCCTGTTGCTTCTCTGAGTCTGGGATTGTATTTGAAAAGCAGAAGTGGAGCTGTTTTTCCAGGCATTGCTCTGAGGAAGATAAAGGAATCTGGGCAAAACTGGATAAGACATGACACTGTTGAAAAGAGAATGGAGCAAAGAGAAGACAAAAAAATCCTGTTAAGGAACAGCATAAGCCTTCTGGGGTGCAAGTGCCCATTATTCTTGCCATTGCTGTGAGTGAATAGAAACTCTCTGGAAAACTGCAGGATCTGGGTATAAACAATCTCTACATGCCAAGCAGCAAAATGGCAGAAATGCAGGGTGGGTGGGAATGAATAGGAGAGGGGCTGGCTGAGCAGGGTTGCCCAGTGATCTCAGTGAGGTCATGCCAGTGAGAACTCAGATTGCTTTCCACAGGGGTAGTCTCCTTCCCATGAAGTGCTGGTGCTCATGTAAGGTACAGGTAGTGCACGGGGATGGAAAGAAATAGTACTCGGAAATTAAATCTGCCCTGATTGTCTTTTGATACCTCAGGCAGGTTTTGGGGAGGTGAGGGAAGGAAGCAACTTATCAAGATGGCTTGAACCTCCTCAGTGAAGGTATTTCCTGAAGTGGCCCTCCACACCCTGTTCTGAGGTGTTTCTCCAGGGCTGCTCCCACATCATGGAGATGCCTCATCAACCAGATGAAAGGACAGCATGCCTTTTATTTAGGCAAGGCTGCATTAGTGTGTCCTGGCTCCATGAGCATCTACCAGTAAGATGCAAAAAGTGCCAGGAACCTTCAGTTCTGGAGCTGGATCAAGATGTTTATCACTGATGCATATTAAAGGCATTTCAGAGGCCCAGGGGAAGCCCTGAAGCAGCACTTTGGGGAGGCAGAGTAGATAGTGCTGGAGCCTTAGTGCTACTTGCCACGTTGACCCTCTCACCCTATCAAAATAATCAATATTGATACATAGTCTAATGGCAACCTTTGCCTTTCTGCAAAGAAAAAGACTTTCACTTTGGCCAGCCCGTGGGCTGTTTTCTTTGAGACAGTCACTAGTGAACAGCTTTCCTCTATTTCCTGTGTTTTCCAGCCCAGATCTGCAGCACCTGATGTGAAGGTGAGAAAAGAAGACAAAGTCTGTTATACAGGATTCTGCTAGTGTGGGCAGTAGGGCCTGGCGTGGGTAGTTAGGGCCTGGCGGTCGGAAGATGTCGCGCTGTACGGAAAGATGCACTGTACGGAAAGATAAGACACCTCTCCACCTCTCCAGATAGCCAATAGCACTAACCTTTGATGTAAGCAGACGGAAGCTACGTTGTAAACCTAAGCTATATAATGTGGTGTTGCATACCAATAAACGCCATTTGCCATCCACCACATTGGTGTCAGTGGGCTAATGACCCAAGCGACCTGCAATTGGTCGTCGTGCTGTGCCTGAACCAGGTCACCGTTGCTGTGAGAAAGGCAACAAGTGGTGCCGAAACCCAGGAAATCAACAGCTGGGAATCGGGAAATTCGCCTGGACGGGTGAACAGCGGCCAGAGCGGCTGGACCAGCCCGGCGGGGAGGACGCTCCCGGACCCGCAAGGAGGATGGAAGCCCTTGTGAAGGTTGTATCACAATTACATAAGCAGTGGGGCATCGGTTGCAAGCCCAAGGACTTTACCCTTGCTGTAGCAAGGCTCGTCCAGTTGGGCACAATCACACAGCCGGTGGAGATACTCCACCCTGAAGTGTGCGATAGATGCTCCAAAGCATTAGCTGACGAGGTGATGTCCTCGGGGGATGGAAAAATCCTTAAATCATGGGGAAAAGTCATGCAGGCCATACGAACGGTCAGAAATGAGCAGGAGACCTGGAGAGCAGCAAAGGACTGCTTGTTGGCAACCCCAAAACTGGGAGTCGGGGCAACCACGCAGACCTCATGCGCTCCAGCTGAGAATGATCTTGCCGGGTCTAAAGATCGGCCCGGGGGCGACACGCCCCCACGATCCCCAAACCGCGAGTCTAAAGATCTGCGGGAGGGCGGCACGCCTCCCCAGTCCCCGAACCCCCAATCTCCGCCTCCCCCATTTCTGAACCTCCAATCCCCGCCCCCCCCACCTCCGAACCCCCAATCTGCGAACCCCGACCCGCCCACGGAAGGACAGAAGCGAGCAAAATCCTTCTGGGAAGGGCTGACGGAGGAAGTCAGGGGCGCGGCGGGGTAACCAGACGCTGAGGAAAGCTGGGTCAGACCACCGCCCTATGCGCCGCAAAATGGCGCCGAGAAGAAAGGAGAAGGGCGGGGCGAGGATGTCTCTGGCGGGAGTAGGAAAGAAGCGCTAAGATCAACAAATGCGCGTGAATGGGAGGGGGAGGAGAGCGATAGCGATGAGAACAATGAAGATCATAGAAAAGAGAAAAAGAACGTAGGTGAGGGACGAAGAACCAACCAGGACGCCCATTCGAGCAGAGGGCGGGGGGAACCGAGAAGGGGGAAAAGGCTCACCCGCAAGGGGAGCGGGCGGGAGCAAAGCCCGAGCAGAGGGCGGGGCGAGCCAAGAAAAGGGGGACGACCCGCGCGTAAGGGGAGTGGGCGGGGTCGGAGCGCGCGTAAGAGAAGTGGGCAGGACCAGAGTCCAGCAAAGAGATACCGGGATCCGGAAATAACTGGCCAGTCGACTTCCGACTCCGGGTCGGACATCAGCTGGGATAACTGGCCCAGCACTTGGACTATAGATGACTCAAATTCAGAGGGGGAGGAGACGGAGACAGACAAACCCAAAAGCCGAAATGCCCCCAACCGAGTCAAAGGAGAGGTGCGAGAAGAACAGATCCTTCTCACGGACTGGAGGAAAATACAGATAGTATGTGCAGAGTGGATTCCCTCAGTCCCGCTAGCGTACCTGGTCCGGGTAACGGAGAGGGGACAGAGGGTCTATTCACCTATAAACCCTAAGGAGATACAAGCGATCGCTAAAGCGATTGCGGAAAAAGGACTCAACTCTGCCATAGTCACCACCCTTATAGACGGTGTTTTTGGGGGAGACGACATGCTCCCGTTTGATATAAGACAAGTCTGTAGGTTGCTGCTCAACGGGGCAGGGATGATTGTCTTTAGACAAGAATGGGAGGATGGCTGCGCGAGGCAATTGGCTCAAGTAACTGGGGCGGACCACCCGCTACACAGCTCTAGCCTGCAGCGGCTACTGGGCAAGCACCCAACAATGCCTACCCCCCAGGCGCAAGCCCAGGGCATGCGGGCTCATGAAATTATAGCAACCACTCGCGCGGCTAAGGAAGCCATTCATATAACCTCCAAAACTATTGCTAGACCGTCACTGTGGTCTACTATAAAGCAAAGTGAGAGTGAGAGTTTCACACAGTTTGTGGACCGCCTCCAAGCGGCGGTCGATTCCTCGGCCCTGCCCCCGGAGGCAAGAGGTCCAGTTGTAGCCGAATGCTTACGGCAACATGCAACTCCGCAAATAAAGAGATCTTGCGATCGCTGCCAGCGGGGTCAAGTGTCGCGGACATGATTAAGCATGTCGCGAAGGAAGAACATCTAGCTCTGATCCAGGCGGCCGTTCACACTGCTATAGCTAATGTGATGGCATGCTATAAACGCGGTCAGGCGGGCCACGTTGTAGCAAATTGCCCTCGATGCTTCTTTTAGCTATTCATCAGACAACAATCCAGCCCAGTGCAGGTGGGACACACCACGAAAAGGCATCACTCTGAGTCAGGTTAGAGGCCAAGGCGTGTGCTTTGGTAATATCACGCTGGTTAACTGGGGCAGTGATGTTTGTGTAAATACTGTTGTAATTAACAAAAACTATAGATTGGCTATCCCTTCTGCATCTGCAATGTGGATCTGCCACAAATTGGGAGTAACACCCTGTGTTTCCCTTGAACGCTTTGATGCTTCTACTGATTTTTGTGTACAGGTTTTGATTGTTCCTGGGGTCCTATACCATCCAGAAGAAGAGATGTACTACTATTGGGGAGAAGACAATAGCAGGCTCCAAAAAAGAGAGGTACTAACAGCAGTGACCATAGCAACGCTGCTCGGTCTGGCAATAGCCGGCACGGCTACAGGAGTGACTTCCCTGGCAACCCAACAATGAGGCCTATCTCAACTACAAGCTGTCATCGATGAGGACTTGCAAAAAATCGAAAAGTCTATGACCTCTCTGGAAAAATCTCTTTCCTCACTTTCAGAGGTGGTTTTGCAAAATAGACGGGGATTAGATCTTCTATTCATGAAGCAGGGAGGCCTTTGTACCGCCTTAAAGGAGGAATGTTGCTTTTATGCTGATCACACAGGAGTAGCCAGAGATTCGATGACTGAATTGAGAGAGAGATTGGCCCAAAGAAAGAAAGACAGGGAAGCACAACAAGGGTGGTTTGAATCATGGTTTAACCATTCACTGTGGCTAACCACCCTGGTATCTACCTTGGCAGGACCGATTATAATGATCATGATGACATTGATTTTTGGACCATTTATTCTGAATAGGCTTGTGTCGTTTGTCAAGAGCCGCCTAGAGAGGGTCAACATCATGTTTGTGGAACATCAACAACTGCTTTAAGAATGTTTTTGCTTTAAATTTTCCCTAGTTATCCCTAGCAGTACCCTGTTCTTTTTGCCTAAAGTGCCTTATGCTTTTTTACTCAAGTTTGTGATATATACATTTTTTAAGGTTGTTATAGAACGTAGATTAAGAGTAGGGTATTTTAGCTGATCTGTTTATGTATTTGGTACATTTTATATAACACTATGGTACATATATTTTTAAGACTGTTACACGTATATTTTTAGCATTTTTATATTTTAACCCATTTAGTTAGGCATGGAGAGGGGGGAAATGTGGGCAGTAGGGCCTGGCGTGGGTAGTTAGGGCCTGGCGGTCGGAAGATGTCGCGCTGTACGGAAAGATGCGCTATATGGAAAGATAAGACACCTCTCCACCTCTCCAGATAGCCAATAGCACTAACCTTTGATGTAAGCAGACGGAAGCTACGTTGTAAACCTAAGCTATATAATGCGGTGTTGCATACCAATAAACGCCATTTGCCATCCACCACATTGGTGTCAGTGGGCTAATGACCCAAGCGACCTGCAATTGGTCGTCGTGCTGTGCCTGAACCAGGTCACCGTTGCTGTGAGAAAGGCAACATGCTAGTTTCCATCAAGTTTGTTTTCTCAATGGTGTGATCTATGGTGTCTGGGGCAGCTGTACAGCAACATCAGTGCCTGTTGCCGTCCAGAGCTATGGCAACAGACGCCCAGAGATGGCATACAGTCTTCCGTCCATTCATCCCCACGATTCTGAGGCAGCATCATCCCCGGCTCACTGGAGAGAGAAAGTCTGTTCCTACCTGCACACAGTTCTACCTCTGACCTTACCAGGTATGAAGTCTTTTCCTTTCAGCTAATTCCAGCCAGAAGCTCTGGCATGGATTGCAAGTAATGGCAGCTAGTTCGTGCCAGGAAAGTCAGCAGTGCTACCACATCTTTGCAGCAGGACTCTTAGCGACTACAAGGAGTAAGACTCTGGCAGAGATGATTTCATTGAATGATAACCCCACAATGGAAACTTCATCATCTCCTACCACTGTGCTACAACAGAGTTGTCAACTGGATGGCTAATCTAAAGGGGAGGCAAAATGTCAAGGAGCTGAAGCAGAGAAAGATCTTGAAAAAAACATCACACTGACCTCTTCTGGGAAGAGGGTAGGACAGTGGGTAGACTGTCATGCAGGGGTACATTCAGCACAGTGCTGCTGGGGAGAGTGACATCCTTAGCTGGCATTAGGGTGGTGGAAGAGGTGTTATTTTTCTGCAGAACAAGTATAAAGAGATAAGTCATCGTTCAGGCCCACAGGGTATCCTGGTGGTTATGTAAACTGATAATGAGGGGCAAAACCACAGCAGAGCATGCCAGCAACGTAAACTCATATCATGTTGTTAAAACACAACACAGCAATGCCAGGGCAGGAAGGCTCATGCCCTCACTTCACCTCTGCATTTTTGTGGGCACAGTGAAAAGGCACAGTGGGGCTCAGAGAGATGCATTGTGAAGAGATGGTGCCAACCACATGAACAGACAAGTCCTTCAGCACCTTGGCTGGAAGTCTCCTACTTCATAGCCATGTCATGGCTCTACCCAGATTCCTAGTCACTTTGCTGTATGTCGTATCTTCCCAGCAGCCACACCAGCTATGTTCTGCTTGGTAAGGACCTGGAGCAGGAGGACAGTCTCTGATGTGTAGCAGGAGAAGATGCAGCAGGACAGAGCACTGGTCTGGCTCTGCCCTGAAATCCTGGCATGCTTGCCACATGACACCTGGGGCTCAGGGGCTAATTTGTGATTCAAAAACCACAGGCTGGTTTTCTTTGATTGGATTTCCTTTACCATCTGAGGTCATCATCCCACCATGCACCCCCCGAGGCCAGCAGCCTGCCAGCCTTGTGCCAGTGGGTGTAAGACAGTGTGGCTTTAGGCCACCCCTTTTCTTACTGCCTGCATTAGCAGACCAGTTAGGACTGAAGCCACAGAGCTGAGCTTGCTCCTCCCAGAGGAAGCATACCTCTGCTACTCCTTTCACTTCCATGTGCAACACTCAGGCCACCTCTGGCTATGCCTGTGGTGGTTGCTCCCTAGAGCTGTATGGAGACTGGCACAGCAGTCTCCAGCTGCAGCATGGAGAAGGCTAGTGGCAATGCTCAAGTCTTCCCTGTCTGCTCCTGCCAGATTGCTGGAACTGGTTCATCAGTGAAGAAATCATCTTTGAGGCCAGATCCAGCAGCCCAGGAGAGGAGAGGGTACTGAACCCAGGCTCAGCCAGGTATTAGCACACATACACGCCCTTACAGGACACAGGTACATGTGTACATGGCTGGCCACAGACACCCTGAGCACTCATTTGAATGCAGACAGCACAGGCAGCCTTGACCCACTGAGACCACCATGAAAACACGTGCACACTGCAGAGGCCCTCAGGAATACTGCTTCAAGGGGAGCTGAATCAAGCAGCAGGACAGATGCCAGGCCTCTATGCTGCAAGTGGAACTGAATCAGGCAGCAGGACAGACTGTGCTGACTGGCACAGGCCACAGCCAGACAGGCATCCTGACCAGAAAACCACTTATGGGCTGCTGGCACTTTTTAGCCCCTTTTCCATCTGTTTTTGCATGTTCTCCCTCAGCCATCTTGATGCCTGTGTTTCCCCACATTTGGTTCCTCCCCTGTGCATCCTGTGATAAGCTGTGTCAGTTAAGGGCAGTCCCAAAATGCCCTTCCTCTGCGTCCTGTTCCCCTGGCAGTGGCCTCTGGGTCTGTGAGGTGCTCAAGTGAGGGTGGGTGTCCTCCAGCCCATGGGACTGAGCTCCCCTGGCATGGGGAGCAGCTGGGCAGGGACTCATTGGTGTCACTGAGCATACCCTGCAGCTCAGGCCTCCTCTTCTGTGTGCAGATAAGCTTTTCATCATCAAAGTTACCATTCCTGTAC
Organism: Indicator indicator; assembly: GCF_027791375.1. Lineage (NCBI taxonomy): Eukaryota > Metazoa > Chordata > Aves > Piciformes > Indicatoridae > Indicator > Indicator indicator. Next base: position 20,218 of record NW_026539146.1, read on the forward strand.
TGTGATATATCTTCTCTGAGAACGACAATGCTGAAAGCAGTGTTATTTGACCAATCATGTTGGAATCTGCCTCAGTCAGCCTGTGTGAGGCCAGGTAGTTTGAAACAACCCATCAGTTCTCAATTCATGCATCCCAAAGGTGTTCCAAGAACTTTTTACCAACTTTCAGCCAGTCCTATTGTTCTGCTGTGGTCTGGGATAGCAGCGAAAAGCAGCTTGGCACTCCTGGCACCCTAAGGGAAGATTTTTCTTTCTGCTGTTCACCCTTAACCTTGGCAGGAGCAGAATGTAGCCCTGCCTCTCATGGAGCTACACAGCATCCTGCCTAACAACCTGTGCTGATTTGTATGCTCAGGTGATGAAAACATCCCTAAAAGCTTCAGTTGAAAGTGAAAATTAAAAAAAAAAAATCACATGGGGGCAGGTACTCTACAGGTGAGAATCAGAGAAATGCCCTGGCTCAAGCTACAGCCTGGCCTGCCAGTCAGGTCTTCTTACCGGGGAGGGAGAGCTGACACACAGAAAGGCTGGGACAGACACACGGTGTCATTCCCCTGGATGGACTCCAGCACAACCACTCCTACAATGCATCTTCCTCACCTCTTTTGTCTTCTGAGCTGTTGTATCTTCCTCTGGTCACACAGGACGCTGTATTTTCAGAAGGTATCTGGGGCTGCATCCCACACAGCATGGGCAGCAGGTGGAGGGAGGGGATTCTCCCCCTCTGCTGTGCTCTGTGGAGACCCTCCTGCAATGCTGATGCCAGCTCTGGAGTCCTCAGCACAGACAGGAACCTGTTGGAGCAGGGCCAGGGGAGGCCACAGCAATGCTGGCAGGGCTGGAACCTTCTGCCGTGAGGCCAAGCTGGCAGAGTTGGAGATTTTCAACCTACCTGAAGTGGCTGATCAGGAAGCTGGGGACAGACTTTTGAGCAGGGCCTGTTGTGACAGGACAATGAGTGATCACAGCATCACAGTATCACAGTACATTAGAGGTTTGCAGGCACCTCCAGAGATTATCAGGTCCAAACCCCCTGCCAGAGCAGGAGCACTTAGAGTAGTCTGCACAGGAATGCATCCAGACAGGTTTTGAAAGTCTCCAGACAAGGAGACTCCACAACCTCTCTGGGCAGCCTGCTCCAGGGCTCCGTCACCCTCACTGTAAAGAAGTTTCTCCTGATGCTTAGGTGAGACCTTCCATGTTCAAGCTTGAACCTGTTGTGTCTTGTCTTATTTCTGTGCAACACTGAAAAGAGCTTGGCCCCCGCCACCTGCCCTGCACCCCTCAGATATTTATAGACATTGATCAGATCCTCCCTCATCCTTCTCTCCAGACTAAACAGCCCCAGGGCTCTCAGTATCTCTCCATAGGAAAAATGCTCAAGTCCCCTAAAATCATCCTCCTGGCTCTCTGTTGAATTCTCTCCAGCAGGGGTCTGTCTTTCTTGAACTGGGGGGCCGACACTGGACACAATATGTCAGGTGTGGTGTCACCGGGGCATAGAGGCTGCATATAAGAAAATGTTTTACATGCTGAGGGTGTGAGACCTTGGCCCAGGTTGCCCAGAGAGGTGGGAGATGCCCCATTTCTGGAACTATTCCAGGTCAGGTTGGCTGGATCTCTGAGCAGCCTGCTCTAGTTGTAGATGTCCCTGCTGATGGCAGGGGGTTTGGACTGGATGAGCTTGAAAGGTCCCTTCCAACTGAACCCAGTCTGATTTTATGATTCTAAAGTAGTATGGGTCACTCACAGAATGCTCAATGAGGCTTGATGCGCTGGGCCAAAGCAGCAGAATGACGTGGCTGGCCACAGAGAGAAGGGCTAAAGGATACTGGTGTCTCTTGTCTGCAGCTTTATCCTTCAGAAGGGCAGACAGATTGTCATGGAATTTGATCTGCTCCTGCACAGAAGATGGAACCTAAAACCTGCAGCACACAGGCACTCAAACACAGCAGGGATGCCCCTCCACATCTAGACTAAGAACTCTTGCAAAGGGCTGACTGAGTTCAGTTTTTCAGATATGTGAAATATTAAGGTTTTGCTCCATTTTTCTTCAGTAGATGCAGCTTTCTGCGTCCTTAATCCCAGTAACTCCATGGCTTATGGCATGTGGAAATGAGTTCACATGTTCAGCTCAAGGCTACAATTAATTCCCAGAGGTTTGATACTTTCATGTTGTTCGTACAAAGAGCTTGGCAGGCAAGCAGCAATGAGTTAGAAGCTTCTAAATAGCCTTGCAATGTTTCCTGAGGCACCTGTGACATGATGAAAACCTGGGCAGAGAAGATGCTATTTAGAGACAGAATAACTTTCTGGAGAACTATTCCCTAAGCTCTTGAAACATAGAGTAATCAGAGAGAAGGAAACCACATGCTCAGTTCCACCACACATAGGTACAAATATAATATGTTTAGTAGTTTGAGCAAGAAATCAGCTTGCTCTGGTTTCTCTTGTTAGTGGTCATCACTTTTCATGCCCAGGAAAGAGAATGGTGGCTTTGTTTCTTTTTTAATTACATTTCTGCTTCCCATGTGGATTGCTTTGAAAACACAATTGAGGGGCACTGTTAGGAAGGCAAATGTGATGCAGATTGCCCAGGAAAGCTGCATGAATCAGCAGTTGATGCAAACCCTTTTCCTGGGCATCGTTTAATATTATATTAATTATATATGTTGGGTCCCAACCTCATTTTTTGTTAAGTTCAGTGACCACCAATTGGTAATAATTAGGAAAACTGCCAGACAACGCATCTCTTAAAGAAGCAGAAAAGAGAAATAACCATTGTTTCTGTGAGCAAGTTGATTTGGGAGCAGAGCAATCCCTAAAAAAAGGAATACAGAAGAGCAGCAAAAGTAAAGGCAGAAGGACTTGCAATGCAGAAATGTTCTGACTAGTTAGGGAATATGAAGGAGCAAAACCAGTAAGGCACAAAACGGAAAAAATCAATACCCTTCAGTAGGTGAGTCGTTGTTTTCTCAGCAGCCCTGGGCTAAATAAAGAGCTGCAGACAGTCACAGAGGGGTTTAAACAGAGCAAGGCATTTTCATAGCAAAGACTGGTGTCAGAGAAGGAAAAGAAGAGCTGACACAGTGGATGTGGGTTCCTGTGTCTGCAGTTGCACAGCACCTGATGAAAGCCACACAGAGCCAAGCAATGTCCAAGCAGCTTTGCACCCACTTTCTTTGTCCTTTCTACCACCAACTTTTATGCTCAGAGTGCAAGAAGCAAGAGTGCTGCACAGTGTTAGTGATCAAAGCATCTCTGGACACTGACAGAAGAGCACGGATAGGCAACAGCAGGGTGGTAAAACCCAAATCATGCCCTGCTGTATCTAGTCCCAGGCCCATACTGGAGTCATCACCCATCAGAGGCTCACTCCATAGGCACAGAGGATAAGAGAGGCAAAAAGGCAGCTAAGACTACAAATTAGGGTCTCAGACAAAGCAAAATCCTGTGCAGGGCCCTCCAGGAACTGCCCTAGGAAAGGCTCAGTCCCACAGTTCAGTCATGAAAATGGTCAAAAGGAGTCAACATCTGAATAACCCTGGGACCACGGGAGGTCCTTGCCATTAACATGCCACAGGGTGCAGGGGAAGGGCATTTCAGGGTTGCACAAGGTTTATCAAAGGATGCACAGGGGAAGGATCCAATGTGGGGAAACACTGGTGTCAACATGGGTTGGGGACAACAAACATGAAACAGAGGGAAAAGAGGATGAACAGGGTTGGCAGCACATAAAGTGGTTCTCTGGTCAGGATGCCTGTGTGGCCATGGCCTGTGCCAGTCAGCACAGTCTGTCCTGCTGCCTGATTCAGCTCCCCTTGCAGGGATTTCCCTGAGTGAGGGGTTCTCTGTCTGGTGTGTGCCTGGGTCAGAGCAGCCCATGTGTCAGCAGGGCAGCACCTGGAGCAGTGTGGGCATGCCAGTGAGTGTGTGAGTGCTGGTGACAACCCAGCTGGATGAGCTGCGAGGAGGTGATGAGGCCACAGAGTTGAGGGGCAAAGATCTCCAGGGTAGGACCACCAGAGGGGCTGGCTACTGGGAGGATCAGGGCAGTTTAGGGCAGCTCTGTATGTCTGTGCTAGTGTGTGCAAGAGGGTCTGATCGAGTAGCTGCAATGGGTCTCTGGCCTCAGAAACTTGAATGTGCTTGTAGGTGACAACAACTAGGGACACTGGAAGCCACCAGCTTCACTGTATCTGTGCCTGGCTGCTGGATCTACCCATGCTGCATACATACACAGTGTGTATTTCCCACTAAGGGACCTTCATGCTGATCAGCCAGAGAGAAGACCAAGCTGAGGCTGCTGATGCTGTTCCTGTTTGTGTGATTGCTGACTGCGTGCCAGTGTTGCTACATGTGGACAGCCACGTTTGTATGTGCTGTAGATGTGTGTTTTAAACGTGTGCCTTTTGGGTATATATTCTCAGTCTTGCTGCTGGTTGGACCTGGGGGTAAAGAACTGCAGCAGCTTTGCAACTTCACCTCTATCAGGCTGCCAGGTTTGGCCTCTCTAAAACATTACAGAGGCTGGAAAGGCCTGGGACTTCCTTGGAAATGTGATGCAAAGTCACAAAAGTGAGTGTAGGTGAGTGGCACACCAGGCCAGTGGCAGCTATGGGCATGGGTGGCATTGCTGAACTGTCTGATTTTCATCTACTACCTTCCTGAGCAATCTGTGCTAGTGTTTCACCACTCATGTTAAAGAATTTCTTAGAATCATAGGCTGTTTTTTGTTGGAAGCAACCTTAAAGATTATCTAGTTCCACCCCTCCTGCCATGGGCAGGGATACCTTCCACTAGACCACATTGATCAAAGCTCTATCCAGCCTTGCCTTGAACACTTCAAGAATGGGATATCCACATGCTTCTGGAGAACATGTTCCAGTACTTCACCAGCCTTACAGTGGAGAACTTCTTCCTTACATGTACAGTGCCTGTGCTTCACACTGGTATTGAGGCCATGATTTGAATCCTGGGTTCTGTTTTGGGCCCCTCATTCCCATAATTACATTGAGGGGCTGGAGAAGATCCAGAGAAGGGCAACAAAGCTGGGGAAGGGTCTGGAAAACAGGGCTGGTGAAGAGCACCTGAGAGACCAGTTTAGTTTGGAGATCACGAGGCTGAGGGGAGACCTCATTGCTCTCTACACCTCCCTGACAGGAGGCTGAAGTGAGGTGGGGGTTGGTCTCTTCTCCCTAGTCTCAAGTGATAGAAGGAAAGGAAAGGTCCTAAAATTGTGCTGGGTGTGGTTTAGGTTGGACACGAGGAACAATTTCTTTGCTGCAAGAGTGGTCAGGCATTGTAATGGGCTGCCCAGGGAGATGGTGGAGTCACCATCCCCAGAGGTGTTCAAGAAGCATGTGGCCATGGCACTCTAGTACGTGGGTTTGTGGTCATTAGTGGTAGTGTTACATTGACAGTTGGTCTCAATGCTCCTTCCACCAAAACAACTGTATGATTCCATGACAAATGTGTCTTTTCTGTGCAAACAGGACTGCTCAGATTGTCTTTATTGTTGGCCTTGTGGTAGGTCTAAACACAAGTTCTTTGTGGGGCCCTGAAGATGATCAGAGGGCTGAACCCCTCTGCTGTGAGGATAGGCTGAGAGGGTTGGGGTTGTTCTGGAGAAGGCTCCTGGGGGACTTTGTTGTGGTCTTTCAGTACTGAAGAAGGGCTGATCCAAAAGCTGGGGTCACACTTTTGAGAAGGGCCTGTTCTGACAGGACAGGGGCTTTAAATCAAAAAAGGAGAGCTTTAGGCTAGATGTATGGAAAATATTTCTCATGCTAAGGGTGGCGAGAGCCTGGCCAAGAGCACCCAGAGAGGTGGGAGATGTCCCACGCCTGGCACACTGCAGGTCAGGTTGTTTGTAGCTCTGAGCAGCCTGCTCTAGTTGGGGGAAGCCTGCTCTAGTTGGGGATGCCCCTGCTGGCTGCAGGGGGTTGGACTGTGTGAGCTTGAAAGGTCCCTTCCCACCCAAACCATTCCACGGAATAGAATGGATTTGGAATGGAATCCCCTCCTACGCATCAAAATCGGTCTTGCTCCTGCGGGCCTGGTGCCTTCAGGTGGGGCGAAGGCAAGGCAAGGCAAGGCGAGGCGAGGCGGGGCGGGGCCCGGGCGAGGCGGGGCGGGGCGGGGCCAGCTGACCGGCTGCGCCTGTCCGGGCAGACGCCAGTAGTGGTTCGCTGCTGTCGTTGGGTCTACGCTCAGCTCCCAGCAGCAGGTAACGGAGAGCTTTTTCTCAGCGGCGGAGGGGGATGGGCCGTGGGTTTCCTCCTGTCCCGGGGCCGTGGGGCTGCGTGATCATCGGCCCCGGGAGCTGCTGGCAGCTTCGGGCCCGGTGCCCCTCACCGGGCGGGCTGCTCTACCCACCGCCGGTGTGCTTCTGGGTCCCAGCTCCCGCCAGGCCCCGCGCCCCGCAGCTGCCACTCGGGGCTCCCCGGGTGGGGCTTCCCTGGGCAGACTCCTATGGGGAGTGGGCAGCGGTGCGCGGCGCCGTGGGGCGCTCGGGGCGGGCAGATGTGGTGTTCTGGAGCTGGAAGTGTCGCGGTCGTGCTGGCGTTTCGGCTCCGTAGCGGCTGTTTCTCGAAAGCCACGTGAAAAAGTGACTCTGCTGCTGGAGTTCGTGGCCAGCTCCGGGGATGTCTGCCCTAAAAACTCGCTGCCATTAAACCACGCATGTCGGCACGTCGGCGGTGGCCAGGTTGGGACAGTGGGGAGGTTCTGCCACACCAGCCCGGAGGTCTAGTGGGAAGCTGGTGTCTCCGAGCTCTGTCTGTGGTCCTGCTGTTTTGTCCAGAAATCCCTGCCTTGCGGGGTGGCAGCTGCTTCTGCTGTGTGAATGAAATGTCAATAACCTCGAGTTTTGTTTGCTCCTCTCTTCATTTAGGTGACTTAGTTTAAGTGGCTTCTAGCCTGATTTTGCACCAAATGATGTGACCTAATTTTCTTTTTCATGTAAGTTATACCCATCCCTAAACAATAAAGCAAACAGACCAAAAACCTCACACTCAATTAGTTTGGCTTTTTAACCACAACGGGAAAATGCTGTGAGAGAAGTTTCAGCTGAGCTTACAGGGGCAGAAGTGAGAGTTGCCTGACCGTGCAAGGATCTGTTCAGAGCTCTGTGGAAGCTCTGTCATCAAGGCAGTGGTCTTGCTGGACAAAGCAGGATCTCTGCAGGGCAGATGGAGCACAAAAATCAGAACACTGTGAAGGACAGTGGATTGGGTCTGGGTGGCAGTGTGTGTTTGTCAGGCAGGTGCCGCTGCTCAGTGACTGGATCTGCTCCACTTGTATGTGCTTGTGGTGGCTATCCACAGCAAACACACCTGCCCACTTCTCCCAGGGTAACAGGGATGCATATTCATCTGCACCTTTTTGAGGATCACACACATTTGCTAACATTCACTGACAGCTTGTCTATGGCTCCCACGCTGAAGAACAGGTTTATTATAGTAGTAGGAAGCTGTCTGAAGTTTCTCCTTCCTGGTATATTTGCCTGAGACACCAGTGAGTTGTGTGAGATGAGGATGAATAGTGTAAAGGACTTAATGTCTAAGACAAGAAATGTTAGGAAGTCCATTAGTCATGTGGGTTGTGTTCTGGAGGAGCAGTCCTGTTCGCCCAGAAGAATCTGCAGAATTGGTGTTGGAAGTGGTAGTCATGGTAGATAGGAAGCCTACAGTGAACCATTTCTTACACTTTATCTCCCTCTTTGGTGCTGTGCCCACTCCCATTCTCTGTAGCAAGGCAAAGAGAAATATTCAGAGGGCTGTCCTACAACCTGATTTAAAAACCAAGCTGGAAAAGGAAAAAAAATCTGTTAGTCTGCAAGGCTCCCTCCCTCCTTTTGTGAGTCAGCCTGAACCTCTCTGGCAAGACTGATGAGTGAGTGCTGCAACCAAGCCGAGTGGGAAAGCCAAAAGCAAGGGTGCGCTGGAATGATTGCAGAGATAGTGGAAGCAATGATGTGAAGACACGTCTTGGACAAGATAGAGGGGGCTCTGGATAGACAGGAGGCTTGGAAGAAGCCAGTGAAGCCTTCCAAGAAGTTCTTTCCCACCAAAGCATCTCAGTCATGTGCTGTACTAGCTGCAGCTACTTTGGGAGAGAGTGTCAGGGCAGCAGGAACAGCAGTGTTTGGGTGCAGCTGGGCTGGCAGCCAAGTATGTAGCTTACTGTGTTGGAGACTCCTTGTGTCTCTGGTTTAGCCATTGATAGCAGATGTATGGCACACATTTCCAAGTGTAGTGCTATAGTGCTAAGTTCTCCTGGGTTCCACTCCTCTAAGTTTAACTATACTACTCTCTACATTCTTACTAGGCAAGCTGCTGGCAAATAGAGCAGTGTGATTAATGCTGCTGGACATCTGGACTCTGATGTTTGCAAGGAGGCCAGCATTTTAAGTCTGGGGAAGAGACTAGGCTTCTATGAAATGGCTCTGTCTGCAGCATGATATTCCTGAATCAATATTTTCCAAGTGCATGTGTTTTCTCTTTCTTTATTCTTCCTTCCTTGTCATTTGCCAAAGGGCTGTGCAGAAGTTGTTTCCCAGAATCCGTGTTCAGTGAAGCCTAAAGCACATGTAAAGCACCTCTACTGACAGGTATGGAGGAGCCTGTAGCATTGCTTACCCTGAACTTGTATATACTGTGGTGAGTTTTCTTTTCTGTAAACACTCCCAGGAAGACACTGTAAAGTCAGGAGTGCCAGACTTTACAGGCTGGTCCCAGGTCTGCACCAGGACATAAAATCACAGAATGGTCTGGGTTGGAAGTGACCTCTGAAGGTCATCTACTCCAATCCCCATGGAGATCAGTGCCAATATGTGGTGTTCAGCACAGGATCTTTTATGTTTGGTTTTTTTTTTTCCTATTGTGCAAATTTCAAGTGGCATGAAAGAGTTGCTAATGGGGTGAGCTGCTTCATTTCATGGCATTGTCCTTAAAGGGGCTGGGAAGGAGGATCTGATGACTGCATATTTGGAGACAGTTCTTTTGATCACCATGAAAAGCAGTGACTCTTGGAAACTAAGTCAGGGAATTAAAGGGGAACATTCCTTCTGTGCTGGCAATTTTGTCCAGAGAGAGCTGAAGGGATGAAAGTCTTCACACACTTCCACACAAGTCTATTTCTAGAAGAGAAAGCTATTCAGGAGGAGAAGTATTGATTTTTCTGCTTTCCACCTTGAACATTCTGTTATCATTTTCCTCAGTTTGCATGTAATGGACCATACACAAAGATATTCTTAGTTCTCTAAATGTATGAGCTAGTCAGGGATGTAGGGCCTAGGCTGTAATCATTTTTGTTTGCTGCCTGAAGTCTTTGCTTACTATGTCTGGAACCTCATATTTTAGAACTAATTCAGATGTGAAGCTTCTTATGTCTGCAGAAAACCAGAGCACAGCAAGGGTGTAATGGCCAGGCCAGACTTGCAAATTACTGCAGAAAAACTAACAGCTGTCAGTGTCCTGCAGATGGGCTGAGGAAAGCAGCAGTGCATGGCTAACTTCTGCTCATTGTCGCTAGCATCTTTTGGCTGCTGGTGGTCTATCTGGTCAAGCTAAAAGAGACAGAGGGACCATCTTCACTGGTATCTGTCAGTGCTGATCACTCTGCTCCACTTAGTGTCTGTCTGTGACAAACGACAGATGTGTTCCCGACTCCCTGGGTCTGGCCAGGTATCACTTGAGTTAAAATTGGCACATGGCAGATTCCACTGGGCCTGCTGGCAGATGGCTTAACCTAATCAGGTGCACAGTTTTGAGTGCACATCAAAAGATGACATTTACTTTTGCCGAAAAGCAGAGGGACCAGTGCTAAGTTCTTGTGTTTACAGCTTGGGCCATGGCCCTCACTGCAGTAGGATCTTTCTGCCTGTATTTTCACATTGCAAGCTTTGGCTGTAGGTCCTAAGGCTTCCCCAGTTCAGGAAAACGTGTTTAGAACTTGTAGATACCTCTATAAAAGGAAGATTCTTCTTCCACCTTGGGGGTTGCTGCTGGCTTAAGAGTGGCCAAAGCTGGAGTTGGTGTCTTCCATCATCATTGTTGCACACAGTGAGGCTTCCTGGAGGCTGCAGATGGCTGCTTTCCTGATTCTCTCTGCTGTAAGCATTAGTGCAGGGTGGCTGTGGGGCAGCCTTGAAGATGGGAAGCAGAAGAAGCCTTAAAGGCCCTTTAACCCCTAGTGAATTTTTGTGAGGCTGAGTCTGAGTACTGTGCTTAGTGCTCCTTAAACCCCCCAGAGAGCAAGTTACTGTAATTGGGTACCTGCTGCCAAAGCTTGCTTCATCATCTACTGGCATCATCATCAGGGCTGGCAGCAACAGTGGTAAGGCAAATGGTAGAAAAGTGTATTTGTAAAGAGGAAAACATAGTTGTTCTAATATAAATACATGTATTCTCACAGTGACATAGCTGCTGATACCACCCAGTATTTAGAACAAATCAGGCCCCAAACTTCAGGAAATTTAAAACAAAATAAATGGAATACTTCTCCATTTGCTTGTGCGGATATACCTGGGATCAGGTATCAAGGGTGATCATGGCTGTTTTAGTTGCCACTGTAAAGGTCAGATTCTTTACTCTCCTGTTGAAAATCAAAATTAATTAGAAGCTTGCATCCATCAGCACAGCTCTCAGGCAGGGCTCTGGGTGTGAAGATGGAGTGTTGCAGAAAGTTCTCTTATGTGCACCTTCTGTTGCCCACAACTGGGAGTCATGCTCTGCCCAGTCTAGTGAATCGTTGATGTCTACAGGAGGTTTTGAAGCTTTGTAGATGCAGAAGAGGAAGAAGGGCCTTTTCCTGATCCGACTTGACCACCTCTTGCAAAGTCTATGGGAGAAGGCAGAGGGCTAGTGTTTAAGACAATGAAAACCTTTCTCGCTGTGTGCCAGCTCTTAGAGCTCAGCACAGAGCTGCAGTCAGACTTGCTGAAGAGAGACAAAGGTCATTTAACCTGGGTTATCCTTCTTTTCTCTGCTGGTTGCTCTGAGAAAGCACCAGGCCAAAATTCAGACCTCAGCAATGTGCTCTTGAAAGACACTGGCTGGGAAAAAAATGCAGCAGAACAGTAAGTATTGTATTCTCACAAGTCATGATACTCTTAGCCTTGCTGGGATGCTTGTGATGTACACAGCGGTCCGTATGTTGCAGGTTTGCTGCATGGGCAGTGATCAAGGAAATCACTACCACAAGACCTCTGTTCATCCAAATGAGCATTGAATGTCATAGCTTTGTCAGTGCCCATTGTTGTGCTGAGGTTTGGGGCCTGCAGGAGGCTGAGGTACATTGATAGGACAAGAGGAAAAGACCTCAAGTTGCACCAGGAGAGGCTTAAGTTAGACATTAGGAAAGATTTTCTCACAAAAAGGGTTGTCAAGTCCTGGAACAGTCAGTCCAGGGCAGTGGTGGAGTCAACATCCCTGAAGGGATTTCAAGGATATCTAGATGTGGTACTGAGGGACATGGTTTAGTGGTGACCTGGCAGTGCCTGATCAATCTAAACAATTCTATGATCCTATAGTATGCTCTTTGAATTTTGTTTTTGCCTTGTTTGAGACTGCACACTACCGATAGGCAGTGTGAAGGCATAGGTGGACCACATACAGAGCTGGCAGTGAAGGCATAGGTGGACCACATACAGAGCTGGTTTGTGACAGCTTAGTGCAACTGATCTTGTTCATGCAGCTCTTTGCTGTCAATGAGTGGAGACTTGTTGATTCTGACTGCTGCTCCTGCCACTCTGTTTTTATTGTAGTGATCAAAGAAAGATGTAATTTTAAAAACACCAGAAAATAGTTACAGTTTGATGAATTAAAACTTTCCACATAACATGAGATAGATTGAACTGCTGTCCTTGGAAGTTGTTTTGTTTGTGTTTTTTCCCTGGGAGTCAAATCTGGGCTAGCTCACTGAATACTCCTCTGCTGGATGCTTTCTGCCTGTGGCACAGTCAGCACTCACTGCTTCACAGCTCCAACTCCTTGCATAGCAGGCTGCCACCAGCTTTCTGCTCCATTTCAAATGGACAAGATCCAAATAATCATAAAATCGTAGAATGGTCTGGGTTGGAAGGGGCCTACAAAGATCACCTAGTCCAACCCCCTCTGCCAGTAAGCAGAGGCATGCTCAGTTATATCAGGTTGCCCAAAGCCCTGCCAAGCCTGGCCAGGCATTTTGCAGCAAGGGTAGAATATATGACATACTTGCTGTGCTGCTGCATCGGCTGACAGGGAGGCTGTCAGGAAGGAGGGTGATGGGGAAATATTCTCACTGCAGGGCAGAGGTGCATGACACAGTGAGGACCAGCAGTTCTTCTGTCCTTTCTTCCTGTTTGCACACAACAGTGCACTTCTCAACATGTTTGTCTGTTGTACTGCCCTGTGGCCATGTGCTCTGAGGTTTGCAAAGGTCCTGATTTTCAAGTTGGGGTTGTTGCAGAAGGACCAGAATCACCCACCTAGGTTTCCTCTGAGACACCAAGCAGTGGCTAGCTGGCTGAGTCAGTTAGCCATGCCAGTACTTGGCAAGATTTAGTTTCCTATGACAGAGTTTAAGGATCTTTGAGTATTAGCCTACTCAAGCTGCTTAGTGATGTGTTGAAGGGTTTGGCTCAAAAATAGTTGCAAAAGGGCAGGAGGGAGAAGGACTCAGGTCAGAGCTGTCATAAGACATCGTTGGAATGAGGAGGTGGTTCCAGCTGCACATGCACTGGGTATATACAAAAGGTCTGGGTAATTCTGTCTCTTGCAGCACATGTGTAGGTGTCTGGTGTGCCCTGGAGGTATCATGAGAAGGAAGACTCCTGCCTTGTGTTTTACACTGCTGTAGGGCAGTGCCTGCCAAAAATGCCTCTTCTGAAATGCCTGTTACTTGGCTCAAACTGGTTTACTGGAAGGACAATGTGGATTTTTTCCTCCTTTAGTATTTCATCTGGGCTTTTAAAGCATTTAGATTTGTTCTTCAATCTTTTCCTCTTTGTCGTTCTCCAGAGTTTCTGTTTTGTGAAGCTCAGCAGAAGTGTAGAGGTGAGGGCTGTCATTTCTGCAAGGAAGATACAGGACAGTGGTGGAGGCTGGAGCAGCACAGGGAGGCAATGAGAAAGCTCATCTCATTTCATCAGTAGCAGAAGCAGATGACTTAGGCATCCAAAGAGCCTCTTGGGAGGAAGGGCCAGCTGCAAGCGGGACTTTCGCTGTGGCTCTGAGGGAACTATTAGAGCATTTGAAGGGATGTAGCAAAGCCAGAGCACTTCATGGTGCGGAGAACAGAGATGAAGTCCAAGTCAGAAGATGGTTGCAGCCCCAGGGTTGCATGAGGGTTGCATGAGGGTTACAGTGTCTGTGGAGCTGTCACAGTCAGTGAAACACTGAGTCTGAAAGGCATTATGTGAAGGATAGATGATGACTGCTTAGGACTGGGTTTGACATGTCCTGTATCTGTCAAGCTGCAGAACTGCTGTGCTTCTTGCTTGTTCCGGTTATTTCCCAATCAGCGCCTGGAAAGGGAGCAGATTTTCCATCCAGAGATGCCGCTCAGAGACAGATATAGAAGTGTGGCTGAAGGGGCTGTTTTGAATTGTGTTGCATAAGAAAGAGCAGCCCAGACAATGCTCTGAGACAGAACAACTGAAGTGCTTTTCTGCCCTTCTTTTCTGTCTGTTGCTGTGCAGGCAGGTGGGGTGACAGAAGAGTGCTGAGGAGAAGAGGTCCAGTTTGTGTTCAGACAAAATATTTTGTGACTGATTTTTGTCAACTTCCAACTTCCTCTTTTATATCTTGCTATTCTGAAGTTAACTTATTAATGTCTGCCACAGAAGAGCTCCTGCTATGGGCCAGCAGCCCACTGTCCTGTGCACCGTTCCAGCATAACAGACAATGTCCCCCATGTGCAGAACGTCTAAGAAGAAGACACAAAAGAGGCTCTTGGGACATACGAAGCTTGCCAGCTGACCAGAGGATACAGTGTGAAAGGTGAATATAATATTTCTGTTTCCTTGCTGACAAAGAACTGAAATACAGAGCTGATATTCTTGATGACTTGTACATGCAGAATTATCTTTTGTTTCAGTTTGTGTGTGGTCTGCTTGCAGCCCACAGTTCTGTCCAGTGTTTGAATGAGTAACAAGAATGGTGGCTGCAGGCTTTCTGTGTCTTGGAAGGCACAATGTTAAAGCATCAAATTGTCTGATTTGATAGAGGAATCAGTTTGGAGTCTGAACGCTCACCTAGCCTTTGTGTCTTCAGAAGAAGGAATGTTTTTAGGTGCAATGATTTAACCATTTCTGTGCCAAACCCTCCTAATGCTACAGTTCTTCAGCAGGACTAAAGATATCCTATCAGCAGCAGAAGGTACCTGCACAAGGAGCAGGTTGGGTGAGTTACCATTTTCATATTATTGATCTAGAGATTTGGAATGGGAGATCCAGGATGAGCCACTTGCTTTACTTATCTCTGGAACCATGTATATTCACAGAGCTCCAGGACTAGCAGACGTCAGTTTTATCAAAGACAAATTTGAATTTGTGTCCCTTGTTTAGAGATTGCTTCTGTGACTGTAAACAGCAGTGTGCAGCAGCTTGCACTGGCCACATAATTTGTTGCTTCTTGACTGTTCTCTATAGAGTGTTGGTGGTTCTGTTAATCCAAAAAGAAATCTGTAATGGGGAGGGAATGCACCATCTCTATGCCTCCCCAGGGCAGCCACAGCTGGCTGTAAATCTCACTGTGATGCTCTGAAGTGTTTGGCCTGCTGAGGGTGAAGGCTATGTACTTGCTCCTGAAAAGTGTCAGTGGAAGAGCATCTCTGGTTTGCATCAGTGTGCAGGTGGTATTACCAAACCTACCGTGCAGAGATCTGAGACTGAAATAGAGAATGGCTTTCAGTGACTAAGTACAGCAGCTTTCTCGTGATGAGAAAAAGGTTACAGGAAATGCTGAGTTATTCTCCGCCATGAGAAGCTACTGCACTATGACCACCAGCCATGGTTACAATCAGGCTGAGGGCTGTTGTTAGTAGAACTGTTGATACCTAGACAGAGGTTCTGAGCAGACATGTAGGTGTCCAGGCCCCTAGCTGTGGTGAGTGCCAGAGCCTGGCACTTCCTATGGAGGGTTGCAGGGACAACACGTGTTAGATGTGAGCAGGTGAACTATCTGCTCACCCTGGTGGGTGAGCTCAAGGAAGAAGTTGTGAGGCTAAGAACTATAAGGGGGTATGGAGAGGAGATAGACTTGGGGAGTCAGAGTCTGCCATCCCTGGGGGAGGGTCAGCAGGTGTGGATGGCACAAGAAGTAGGGGATCCTATGACTTCTTGTCAACTGGAAATAGGAAAAAACCTATGAGATGGGGAGGAATGGAAGCAGGTCCCTCTTCAGTGAGGCAGGAGAGGCAGGCGAGTCCCCTCTCAATCCCCCCAGTCTTCCCAGCTGACCACACGCAACGATATGGGCTCTTGAAACAGAGGTTCAGATGAACAAGGACAGAGATGATTGTCCATGCACACAGCCACCCAGGACATGTCAGCCAGTCCCACAACTTAGGACTAGTGCAAACAAGAAAAAAAGAAAGGTGGTGGTAGTAGGGGATTCCCTTCTCAGGGGAACAGAGGACCCAATTTGCAGGCCAGATCCATTCCATAGGGAGGTCTGCTGGCTGTCTGGGGCACAGGTTAGGGACATTTCTAAGAGGCTCCCTGATCTGGTGCGTCCATCAGACTATTACCTGCTGCTGGTTATGTAGCTTGGGAGTGATGAGACAATGCACAAGAGTACAAAAGCACTTTAGAAAGACTTCAGGGCTTTGGGGAGATTACTTGAGGACTCAGGAGCACAAGTGGTGTCTCCCCAATCCCTCTAGTGACAGGAAGTAATATTGAAGGAAAGAGAAAAATCTATGTGATTAACCATGGACTTAGAGATTGGTGCCACCAAAAGAACTTTGGGGTTTTTGACCATGGGAAAGTTTTCTTGGCACTGGGTCTACTGGTGACAGATGTGACAGATGGAGTTCATCTGACCCATAAGGGGACAAGAATTGCACATGAGTTGGCTGGGCTCATTGACAAGGCTTTAAACTAGTTTTAAAGGGGGACAGGGATCAGGCTGGCCTTGCCACTGAGAACTCTGGGTGTAGTAGCCCAACGCTTGTGGAGCAGTGTGTTGGCATCTTAGGTAACCAGAAGCTCTACTCCACCTCAAGGTTGAAAACTATGTACTCAGCTCCCTCCGTGAAATGTTTATGCACCAGTGCATGCAGCATGGGCAATAAACAGGAGGAGCTGGAGGCCATTGTGCCACAGGGAAACTATGATGTAGCAGCCATCATGGAAAGCTGTTAGGATGATGTATTGGGTTTGGCCAAGCTGGAGTTAATTCTCCAGTGCTGTGTTTTGCAGCAGCAGTTGATAACATAGCAATGTTTTGGCTACTGTTGAATAAGTACCCAGGCTATGTCTTTTCAATGTTTCCCTGCCCCAAGAGTACATTGAGGGATGGGCAGGATCTTGGGAGGGGACATGGCTGAGCTGGCATACCTGGAGTGGCCAAAGAAGTATTCCATGCCATATGACGTCAGCTCAGATATAAGAATGAAGTAAAAGAAGGAAGTGGGGGGGATTGGTCCATGGCGTCTATCCTCCCAAGCAACTATCAAGCTTAGAGAGCCCTACTTCCCGAGACCGACCATCGTCCTGCTGATGGGAAGTAGAGACTAACATCTCTCTCTTGCTTCCGCGCGGTCTATTGCTTTTGACTATTATTGTTATTAAATTCGCTTCTATCTTATTATTAGCTTTGGTCAATTTTTTTTTTTCCTCCCCTCTCCCCCTGTCCATTTAAGAGGGGGAGTGATAGAGCGGCTTTGGTGGGCATCTGGCCTCCAGGCCAGAGCCAAACCACCACAGTCTATTTTGGTGCCGAAACCCGGGAAGAAGAAAAAGAAAATACATATATACATAATATAGCTGTAAACTCTGTAGTTTTTCTATAAGCCTGCTGAAGATACAAGCTTCTGTGCTGGTCACGTGGCTTGTGGATAATATTTGCTTTGTTTTGGAAACATTTCGGTTGTTTGGGAACATGCCGAGGCAGATAATGGCTATGTGTTTGTTTCTCCTACTTGTAGGGCTACTGTTCTGTGGGAGCTATGCTGGAGAGGTTATCATTTCTTTCTCCCCGCCTGAAATGAATATAGAGAATTTTATTATGCAGGCCCCCAAGATTTTGATCCATCCTTACGTGAGCTCTCTAGTACTGCTAATCAACGTCACTGGCATGTTACGGGTTTTGTGGAGTTTGGTTCCATCATGGTATGACAGGAAACAGCCCTTGGGTGGGGATATATTGAAACGTGCCCTGAGGTGGTCGGTCCCTGGGTGGCAGGGAGTGTGGAAGGATTTGGGCAGATTCCTAGGATGGTTATCACCTCCCATAGCCTGGGACTTTACCCCAGAAGAGCTGAGCAATCCCACTAAGCTGACTCACCATCTGATACAAGGGTGCCTTGCCTATCCCAATGAGAACCAACAACTTCTTGCACTCTACTGGGGTCTGGCCTGTGCTTACCGAGCCACAGTTCAGTGCTCTAAGAAAACTGTGGCTGAGGCAGGTACTCAAACATTACCTGAGGATATCATGGTTGAGATGGGGACCCAAATGACAGCCAAAGAGGTTGCCCCAGTAGTGAAAAAGAAACAGTGGACAAGGAGGTCAACAGGTCCCTCTCATCGATTGATAAGGGATGAGGAAGATTATGATCAAGAGGCTGGTCCATCAACTGGCAGATCAGAGGCAGTGAGCGAGATCAAACAAGAAGCAGAAACTACTCGGTCCTTAACCTCGGCAGAGCTGAGAGACTTGCGCAAGGATTACAGCCGCCAACCAGGAGAGCGGATTGCTGCTTGGCTGCTCCGGTGCTGGGACAATGGGGCTGATAGTCAACTGCTAGAAGGGAAAGAGGCCCAACAACTGGGTCCCATTGCCAGAAACAGAGGTATTGAAAAAGGGATGGCAAAGGAGACAGGCATATGTAGCCTCTGGAGACGACTCTTGTTAAGTGTGAGGGCAAGGTACCCATGCAAGGAGGACCTTATGAGCTCTCCAGGGAAATGGAACACTGCAGATGAAGGCATCCAGTACCTAAGAGAATTAGCGGTGCTGGAAGTTATCTATGGTGACTTAGATGATCAAAGTGTCTCCACAGATCCAGAGGATGTCCCATGCACGCAGGCCATGTGGAGGAAAGTGATCCAAGGTGCTCCAGCATTGTACTCAAGCAGCCTAGCGTTGATGTACTATCTAGATGAGGACACACGGCCTGTGGAGGTAGTGTCAGCCTGGTTCCAGAATTTTGAAGATAACCTCTGCACCAACTCATTCCCACGAACCAGTGCCTCACCTATTAGGTGTACCCCAAGAAACCAGTCCCCTTCTGCCCCAGTTGGAGGGAAGGGGAGACCCAGGCGCACGCCACGTGGAGTACTCTGGTTCTTCCTGCGTGACCAGGGAGAGGACATGAGGAAGTGGGATGGTGAACCCACTTATAAACTGGAAACTCGTGTTTGTGAACTAAGAGGGAAGACGGTGGTTAAAAAGGGATCATCTAAGAAGGCAGCAAAGGTATCTGCTGTAGAAAGCCAGGAGAGCAATCAACGATCTTCCAGGAGGAAAAGAACTGAGGTTACACCCCTTGATCCTGATGAGGGGACCTCTGGCCACGTACCACCTGGATCAGACATTGAATATTCTGATGAAGACCAAGAGTAGAGGGTCCCTGCCTTTGGCCAGGAGAAGGAAAGGGATGACAGAGTATATTGGACTGTGTGGATTCGATGGCCTGGCACATCAAAGCCACAGAAATACAAGGCATTGGTAGACACGGGGGCACAATGCACGCTGATGCCATCTAGGCACAAAGGTGCTGAATCCATTTGGATTTCTGGAGTGACGGGAGGCTGCCAGGAGCTGTCTGTATTAGAAGCTGATGTGAGTCTAACAGGGAGCAAGTGGGAGAAACATCCCATTGTGACTGGCCCAGAGGCCCCTTGTATTCTTGGTATAGATTACCTCAAGAGGGGGTACTTCAAGGACCCAAAGGGTTATCGATGGGCTTTTGGTGTGGCCACAGTGAACACAGAGAAAATCAGACAGCTCTCTACCCTACCTGGCCTTTCAGAAAATCCTTTTGTTGTGGGATTGCTTCGGATTGAAGAACAACAGGTGCCAATTGCTACCAGAACAGTGCACCGGAGGCAGTATCGCACAAACCGAGATTCCCTGGCTCCCATTCATGAACTGATCCACCAGCTGGAGATCCAGGGAGTGATCAGTAAAACACATTCACCTTTCAACAGTCCCATTTGGCCAGTGCGGAAGTCTGATGGAGGGTGGAGATTAACGGTTGACTATCGTGGCCTGAATGAAGTGACGCCACCACTGAGTGCTGCTGTACCAGACATGCTAGAGCTCCAGTATGAGCTGGAGTCGAAGGCAACCAAATGGTACGCTACCATCGATATCGCCAATGCCTTCTTCTCAATTCCATTGGCAGCAGAGTGCAGGCCCCAATTTGCCTTCACCTGGAGGGGTGTACAATACACCTGGAATCGATTGCCCCAGGGGTGGAAACATAGCTCCACCATTTGTCATGGACTGATCCACAGTGAACTGGAAAAAGGTGATGCCCCTGAACATCTACAATATATTGATGACATCATTGTATGGGGTGACGAGGCAAAAGAAGTGTTTGAAAAGGGAGAAAAAATTATTCAGATACTTCTGAAGGCTGGATTTGCTATAAAGAAGAGCAAGGTCAAAGGACCTGCACAAGAAATTCAGTTCCTGGGAATAAAATGGCAGGATGGACGCCGTCATGTACCTATGGACGTGGTCAACAAGATAGCAACCATGTCTCCACCATCCAACAAGAAAGAGACACAGTCTTTCCTAGGCCTTGTGGGGTTCTGGAAAATGCATGTCCCAGGATATAGTCAGCTTGTGAGCCCTCTCTATCGAGTAACTCGGAAGAAAAATCAATTTGAATGGGGCAGTGAGCAACAACAAGCCTTTGAACAAATCAAGCAAGAGATAGCTCGTGCAGTGGCACTTGGGCCCATCCGCACAGGACCATCGGTGCAAAATATCCTTTACACCGCGGCCGGGAAACATGGTCATACTTGGAGCCTCTGGCAGAAGACAGCAGGTGAAACCCGAGGTCGGCCATTGGGATTTTGGAGTAGAGGATATCGAGGATCAGAAGCCCACTATACACCAACTGAGAAGGAGATTCTAGCAGCCTATGAAGGAGTTCGAGCTGCTTCAGAAGTAGTGGGTACAGAAGCACCTCTCCTCTTAGCACCCAGGTTACCTGTGCTGCACTGGATGTTCAGAGGGAACGTCCCTTCTACGCATCATGTGACTAGTGCTACATGGAGTAAGTGGGTAGCACTGATTACGCAGCGAGCTCGACTAGGGAAACCCAACCACCCAGGAATTCTGGAAGAGATTATGGACTGGCCAGAAGGCAGAGACTTCGGAGCATCACCTGAGGAGGTGGCTCGTGCCCAGGAGGCACCACCATACAACAAGTTACCCGAAGATGAAAGGCCTTACGCTCTGTTTACTGATGGATCCTGTCGTGTGGTAGGAAACCATCGAAAGTGGAAGGCTGCTGTATGGAGTCCTACACGACAAGTTGTTGAAGCTGCTGAAGGAGAAGGTGAATCGAGTCAGTATGCAGAAGTGAAAGCCATCCAACTGGCTCTAGAGATTGCCGAGAGAGAGAAATGGCCAATACTTTATCTTTACACAGATTCTTGGATGGTGGCTAATGCCTTGTGGGGATGGTTACAACAGTGGAAGAAGACCAACTGGCAACGCAGGGGCAAGCCTATTTGGGCTGCTCCATTGTGGCAGGATATTGCCACTCGAATAGAGAACATGACTCTGAAGGTACGCCATGTTGATGCTCATGTACCTAGGAGCCGTGCTAATGAAGAACATCAAAACAATGAGCATGTAGACAAGGCTGCCAGAATCGATGTAGCCCAAGTGGATCTGGACTGGGAACGTAAAGGTGAACTGTTTGTAGCTCGATGGGCCCATGAAACATCGGGACATCTAGGAAGAGATGCTACGTACAGATGGGCTCGAGACCGAGGGGTGGACTTGACCATGGAAGCCATCACGCAGGTCACACATGACTGTGAAACCTGTGCTGCCATCAAGAGAGCCACCAGAGCTAAGTCTCCCTGGAACAGAGGGCGGTGGCTGGGTTTTCGCTACGGTGAGGCCTGGCAGATTGACTATATCGGACCACTGCCACGAACACGCCAGGGCAAGCGCTACATCCTCACCATGGTAGAAGCAACTACAGGCTGGCTGGAAACATATCCTGTAAACCATGCCACTGCCCGGAACACCATCTTAGGCCTTGAAAGGCAAATCCTGTGGCAACATGGTACACCTGAGCGAATTGAATCTGACAATGGGACTCATTTCAGGAACAACGCCATCAGTTCCTGGGCCAGAAAACATGGCATTGAATGGGTGTATCACATTCCCTACCACCCACAAGCCTCTGGGAAGATTGAAAGATATGACGGACTGTTAAAGACTATGTTGAAGGCATTGGGTAATGGGGCATGGAGGCACTGGGAGGCAAATTTAGCAGAAGCTACTTGGCTGGTTAATTCCCGAGGATCTGTTAACCGTCCTGGCTCTGCCCAAACAGAACCTCTCTAGGGGTGGAATGTGGCAGTTTAGGCTGGGTGCCCCCTGCCACTGCCACATGAGATACACCTCTGGTGTCCTGGGTGCCCACCCACAGGGGTGGACACAGGAAATGACGTATTTCTACCCATAAATCCTGCACCCTATAAGGCCATCTGCAAAGTCATTCTCTTCCTCTTTCTTCCCTCTCTGCTCCCACGGGAGATGTCCTCTCTTATCGGGTAATGCCGGGGGAGTATCCTCAAGGCCTCTTAGGCCTGTCTAGGCCTAATGCCAGGAGGAGAATGGAGGGGGGGGCAGTCTCAGACCTGGCCAGCCTGAGACTTGCCTAGCAGCGGGAGGGGGAAGAAAGAGCCCTGGGGGGTTTGGGTTTACCCTCAGGTGGGAAGAAGGGAAGGATTGGGAAGCTTTTGGGAATTCTGTGAGGGGTTCTGTACGCTTTGGGATACTCTTTGTCACTATGCTTTGTGGTTTGTAGTTCTCTGTAGCTTCACCAATTGCTTTTCCATTTAAACTTTCCATCACTCTCCAATCCGTTTGTGTGAGTCTCATTCTTTTGTCCCTTTCGGGGCAAGAGACGATCTGTCTGGCCCCAAACCAGCACAGATGACTCCCATAACTAGAGTACTGCAATTGATGAGTACCAACTTTTCAGAAGGGATAGCCAAGGAAAAAGAGGTGGTAGAGTAGCCCTCTATGTTAGGGAAACATGTGAAACTATGCAAATTAATGAAGGGGTTTAGTTCTTATGAGTAAGAATCAGGAGTAAGGCCAGCAAGAGTGATTTTGTGGTGGGAATCAGTTATAGACCACCCAACCAGGGTGAAGAGGTAGATGAAAATTTTTATAAGCAGTTGAGAGGAGGTTCACGATTGCTTCCCCTTGTTCTTGTGGGTGACTTCAGCTTCCCAGGTATCTGCTGGGAATACAATACAGCAGGGAGACAACAGTCCTGGAGGTTCTTGGAGTGTGTGGAGGATAACTTCCTGACACAACTAGTGAGGGAGCCAATCAGGGAAGATGCCCTCCTGGATCTGCTTCTTGTGAACAGGGAAGAACTTGTGGGGGAAGTAGAGGCTGGAGAGCATCTAGGGCTCAGCGATCACGAGATGGTTGAGTTCTCTATCCTTGGGGAAACAAGGTGAGGGCTTAGTAAAACTGCCACCTTGAACTTCCATAGGGCAAACATTGGCCTGTTCAGGAGACTGATGGCCTTTGAGAGGCCACCCTGAGGGATATAGGAGAAGGATGTAGGAAGGCTGGGCATACTTTAAGAGGGAAGTCTTAAAGGCACAGAAGCAGGCTGTCCCCATGTGCTGAAAAATGAGTCAGCAGGGAAGGCATCCGGCCTGGCTGAATAGGGGCATTTAGCTGGACCTCAAGAACAAAAGTAGAGTCTATGGCCTTTGGAAGAGGGGACAGGTCTCTCATGAGGACCATAAAGATGTAGCAAAGCTGTGCAGGGAGAAAATTAGGAGAGCCAAAGCACAGTTAGAGCTCAACCTAGCTACAGCCATTAAGGATAATAAAAAATGTTGCTATAAATTCATTAACAACAAAAGAGGGAATAGGGAAAATCTCCATCCTTTGTTGGATACAGAGGGGAATATAGTGACTAAGGGTGAGGAGAAGGCTGAGGTGCTCAATGCCTACTTCACCTCAGTCTTTAGCACTGGAACTAGCAGTTCCCTGGACACCCAGCCTCATGTACTGCAAGTCAGGGAGAGGAATCAGAATGAGGTTATCACAATAAATGAGGCGGTGGTCACTGACGTGCTACGCCACTTAGACACACACAAGTCTGTGGGGCTGGATGGGCTACACCCAAGGGTGCTGAGGGAGTTGGCAGATGCACTCGCCAAGCCATTATCCATTATTTACCTGAAGTTCTGGATACCTAGGGAGGTCCTAGTGGACTGGAGGGTAGCAAATGTAACACCCATCTGCAAGACAGGAAGAAAGGAGGATCCAGGAAACTACAGACGTGTCAGTCTGACCTCAGTACCAGAGAAAGTTATGGAACAGATCATCCCAAGTGCTATTACACACCATACAGAGAACAACCAGGGGATCAGGTCCAGTCAGCATGGGTTTATGAAGAGCAGGTCCTGCCTGACCAACAGGATCTCCTTCTATGACAGGATGGCTTGACTGTTGGATGAGGGAAAGGTTGTGGATATTGTCTACCTAGACTTCCAAAAAGCCTTTGATACTGTTTCCCACAGAATTCTTGTGGACGAACTGACTGCTCATGCTTGGATGAGTACACACTCTGCTGGATAAAGCACTGGCTGGGCGAACAGGCCCAAAGAGTGGTGGTCAATGGAGTTAAATCCAGTTGGCGGCCAGTCACAAGTGGTGTTCCTCAGGGCTCAGTGTTGGGACCACTTCTGTTTAACATCTTTATTGATGATCTTGATGAAGACATAGACTGTGTCATCAGTAAGTTTGCAGATGACACCAAGTTAGGTGGGAGTGTTGATCTGCACGAGGGTAGGGATGCTCTACAGAGGGACTTGGATAGATTGGATCGATGGGTCAATGTTAACGGGAGGAGCTTCAACAAGGCCAAATGCCAGGTCTTGCACTTGGGTCACAACAACCACAAGCAATGCTACAGGCTTGGGAAAGTGTGGCTAGAGAGCTATCTGGCTGAAAGGGACCTGGGGGTTCTAATCAACAAGCAGCTGAATATGAGCAAGCAGTGTGCCCAGGTGGCTAAGAAAGCAAATGGCATCCTGGCTTGTATCAAAAATGCTGTGTCCAGCAGGAATAGGGAGGTGATTGTCCCCTTGGACTCAGCTCCGGTGAGGCCACACCTCGAGTATTGTGTCCAGTTTT
This sequence comes from Indicator indicator, assembly GCF_027791375.1. Lineage (NCBI taxonomy): Eukaryota > Metazoa > Chordata > Aves > Piciformes > Indicatoridae > Indicator > Indicator indicator. The sequence continues at coordinate 44,799 of NW_026539146.1, forward strand.
GGGCACCTCAATACAGGAGAGGTGCTGGAGCAAGTGCAGAGGAGGGCAACAAAGCTGGTGAAGGGCCTGGAAAATAAGTCTTACGAAGAGCGACTGAAGGAGCTGGGGCTGTTTAATTTAGTAAAGGGGAGGCTCAGGGGAGACCTCATTGCTCTCTACAACTACCCAAAAAGATGTTGTGGAGAGGCTGGTGCTGGTCTCTTTTCACAGGTAATTAGTGATAGGACAAGCTGCAACTGGGTAGGTTTAGACCGGACATTAGGAAAAAAATTTTCCTGGAAAGAGTGGTCAGACATTGGAATGTGCTGCCCAGGGGGGTGGTTGAGTCACCACCCCTGGATGTGTTTAAAGGTTGTTTAGAAGTGGTGCTTGGGAATATGGTTTAGGGGTGAACTTTGTAGAGTAGGGTTTTCAGTTGGACTTGGTGATCCTTAGAGTCTCTTCCAACCTGAATGTTTCTGTGATTCTGTGACTAACCCCAAAAAACCCAAGCCATGGGAGACTAGATGGGCAGGAAGAGTCACGGTAAGCCTTAGAAGTGTTACCAACCTCTGCTGAAGCCTGTGGTCTTCCCAGGGTGCCAGCATGTCTTAAAAGAGTTGTGACTCAGTGTTGGTAACTATGAACAGCATATGGAAGATTTCCTCTCTTTTATCATTCTGTGTTCCTGTGACTTCTGAAACTTTCAGGTAAATGGAAGATTTGGAAGCTAACTTAATCCAGACACGCAAAGCATGCAGAATAGAGCAAATGGTGGCGAAATGGCTCCATCGCTCTCGGGACGGTGCCTCCAGGTAAACATGGTCTTGGTGAAAGGGATACCTGAGTATTAGAGACAGCACAACCTGGTTCCAAACAAGCAGAGGTTGCAGATCTTGCTTATTGTTTCATTTGTTCTTCGGAAATATGCATGCAGTAATCCCTAGGAAAAACAATGTATTTTTAAGCATCCCTCTTGGTTTCCAGGGACTGATGTGCCTGCTTTTACTCCTCTTGGTTTTGTGACTTACCTGCTCACATACAATACTGCTCCATGCAGAATTGTGTTTCTTGAAGATGAGGTGTGCTTCCCTTTATGTCTTGCCATTGGCCCATTGGCAAGATTGGGTTGCATTTACACGGGATCCTAGCCCATAGCTGCTTTGCTTTCCTAAAGTGTGTGAATCAAAATTAAGCAGTTCTGGCAGTGGCAGAGAGTTGTAAATTGTCTCACTGCCTTGCTGGGTAAAGATGTTGCTGTGATTTGTGGAGGTCAGGGCTTGCAGTGGGACACACCTGGAGTTTTCCTCCATGTGACTGCTGAGCTGAGGTGGCTAAAAGTCGTGGTCACAAACAACTGGTGCCACTGGTGTGATGTCTTCATCTTTTGTGGAACCTGGGGAATGACTGCTGGCGTGCACAGTGCAGAGCCACCCATGGGTACCAGAGGTGTGCTGTTCTCTCAGTGTAGTGGTGCAGCCCACTGAAAGTGTGGGTGCATGAATGTGTGCCAATATGTGTCTCTTAGAGTATCTCCTGGTTGTATCTTAACTCATCGCTGGCTTCTCGTCTCACAGGGGCAGAGTGTCTATGACAGACAGCACCAGTGATGGCAGTAGCCAGCCTGCCAGCCGTGTCAAACTTACTGTTACAGTGTACAAAGATTTGGTCCTTGGTCACTATGGCTTTGAGATTTGTCCAAGCCTTCCTCTTACAGTTGCGTCTGTTGTGGCAGGTAAGCACTATCACAGGCGCAAGAAGCCTGAACTGTCCCAGGACACCTGCCAAGTATTTATTAGTTTGTCAAGTACCTTTGGTTGGCATCTGATCTTTGAATACTGAGGGCAAACCCTGTGAGCCTGTGGCATGCAGTGAGCTTGGACATCTTTGTGGTTCTGATGGCCTGAAAGAAATCTAAGCTGATAGCAGCTTCACCACTAGTCTTTTGCCTGTGCTCAGACACGGCTTACCTCAGGGACACAAAAAGCCACTTCAAAGCAAAGTTCTTTCTGATGGTCTATCTGAAATGCAAAGAATGAATTTGATCCAGTCTTAGAACTCTTATTCTGCAGATTTGTCACTGAAAATGTTCTCTAGGCTTACAGCCCTGTAACCTGGAGAGAATCACTACTGTTTAGAGGCAGCCCTGGTGACATTCTGCCTAAGTCAGGCAGGTCATCTCTTCCAGTTATAAAAGGGATGGTTTTTGAGTGAAATTTTCTCTTGATGTCCCTTCGCAGGTGAAATGTGGATAAATTAGTTGAGAGTCTTGGGGTCTAAAAAGTGGGGAAGGAGGTTTTCTGTTGTGCTTCTCTTTGTTCAAAATCAGAAAAAGTCAATGTTTTATTGAAATTAAGGCACAAGGAAGTCCTGCCTATTACTGTGGGAGTCCATGGCTAAAAGCCCTGTGATTAATTACAAATTATTGTCTCTTTATTTTGTCATTTCTGTATGCTGCCTCATGCCAGGGTCTCCTGAGAGCACCTGGTGGGTGCTGGGTGGGTGTGTGTCCAAACCTGTCTGGCAGAGGAGTTCAGCAGTGTGCCTTGGCCAGCAGACTGCCCTGGTGGTGCCAGGAATTGCATGCCACTCATCCTTCCCAGACCACAGGTCCACCTGTTCCTTAGTCTCTTGGATTCTGCAGCTGCCACCCTCCTGGAAAGCTCAGAAACCATCTTTTCCCCTTGTTGTGGGTCCTGCTAGTGGACATCATGGTTAAGAAGATCTCTATGCTCTCCCAGCTTGCAGAGGGCAGTCCAGCCTGCACCAGGACTGTGGCAGCACCTTGTCCTGGATGCTGGTGTAGTGGGAGTGCTGAATCCTGGCCTACCTGACCAGCTGGTGGGATGTCACCCACAGGGTCAGGTCTGGGTGCAGGCCCCACAGGGAGAGAGTGCAGTGCTGTGGCAGCTGCCTCGGCGGCCCAGGGCTTCCAGACAGCTAAGGGGCAGTCCTGGAGAGCCTGTGAGCCCTCCTGCTGTGCCTGGGCAGGTAGTGTCTGAGGACTGTGAGTTGGCTGTGCAAGGGAAAGACATGCAAGAGTGATCTTCTGTGGGACAGGGACAGCTTGGGGGGCCAGAGGACAGCCCGTGGGAGGCAGCATGGACACAGGCAGTATTTGTGGCACCAGCTGGCATCAGGGCCCAAACAACCTTTGGTCCCTTTTTGTTTTGCCAGCCAGAGGCGGTTGCTGAGGCAAGTGCCAGGTGGGAGGAGGAGCTCACAGTGAGTATCCACCCTGGGGCAGTGCTGTGACTGATGGTGTGCTGGTCACCCACAGGGAGCACTGCTGAAGGGAAGCTGCAGCCTGGTGACCAGCTTCTCCTGATAAACTCCACAGCGGTGGATGATGTGCCTATTGAACGAGCAGCTGACATCATCAGGTGCGGTACTCATGGCCTGCAGGGACAAGGTGGCAGAGGGATGAGAGGAGAGGTGTGGGCACCAGATTGCAAAGGTACATGTCTCTAGGGACCTGGCTGCCTCCCAGGTCTTGTGCTGGGTGGATCCTACTCACAGGGACAAGACTGCCCTGTGGCTGAGTGGCACAGCAGCCTAGCAGAGGGGGGGCCCTGCTTTCCTCTACCATGTCAGTGCTTTGTGGGCTGTACCCTGCCTTGCTGAGACCCTTGCAAGGGGGTGTCAAGGGGCCGCAGGCCTTGATGATGCCATCTGCTACAACACTGGGAAGGAGGGTGCAGGCGGCTGATGACCTTGGCTGACTGCATGTCTCTGTTACAGGGAGGCCGGTGACAAGCTCCTCCTAACCATCCTGCGCTGCACGTTGGTAAATGGTCTTTCTTCAGCACTCTTGGTACTCCTGGTAATACTGCCCCAGATGGGAGGCCAGGGATGGTGAGGTGGTTGGCATGCACGACACAAGGGCCTGATCAAAGCCACAAGGGAGCTGTGAGGGTCGTCTTCTTTCACGTGTGCTCTTTGTGGAGATTTGGGGGAGAATCAGTGGTAACTCCTCACAGCTCCCTGGGTGCAGAGCCAGGGAGACTTGCAGAGCCTGGCTGACAGAAAGGCTCCCTCAGTGGCTGGAGCCCATGTGAGCTTTACAGGGGCCATGAGATCACAACAATTGGGATGCAGGTAGGACTCCTCAGGAGGCTGTGGCCACCAAGAACAGCCTGGAGTGCTCCTCATGTGCTGGGGTTGTCTGGGCTGTGGGGACTCCCTGAACACCAAAAGGAAGTGCTAAGGAGCAGGCCTCAGCATCCACCGTCAGTGTTCCTTGGAAGTCCCTGACGCTTTCCTTTCTGAGTGCTGGAAAAGTGGGTCCTTTTTTATGCAGACTGTCTGGTTAAGGGCTGGGACCTGAGTGTGTATCCTACTTTGAGAAACGAAGCAAAGTTTTACTATGGTGCTGATTGCTCATTCCTGTAGCATAAAATTCCCCAGAAGGCACGTGTTTATCCACACAGATTTCAGTGTGTGTGAAAGCTGAGCTGCAAAGCAAGGACAAAATTGGGTCTGTGTGATTTTTGGCTTCTTGCGATGTATGAATGTGGCCTGTAATAAATGAACTAAACAAAAGTGTCTTTTAAAGTTTTATTAAGAATAAGGACAAAGAAAGAAAACAGCATGCTGGGCTGAGAAAAAGGGACAAAAAACAGCAAAGCAATAGTTTTTCTCTCCTTCTTATATAGCTATCTCATTTACATAAACAGACTTATATTAAATAGAAGGCAGGACATGATAATGAGCCCCCAGAATGTTCTGAAGTGCTCAGGAGAAAAAAAAAAAAAGGGATCAGAGAGTAAAAGCATCTTTCTCACAGAACGCTGCAGAACTCCCACATACTTATCTGACACACACATTCCAAGGCAGAGCCAAGCAAGGCCACCTTTATCTTTGATTTGTCTAATAAGAGGTCAAATTGAGCCCCTTGAAAACGATCTTCCAAATTAAATTCACTGAACTTAACTCTTTACTTGACACAAATCACATATTCCTCCATGAATATTGTAAAAATATTCACAACAACTCCCCTATTTCTCTTTAAGCCATAATTGATTTGTGTCATGATTTCTAAGTTTTCAAAACTACCTGTCATCTACCTTTTACCTAGAGGACCTATCAATTCTAGGACAATAATTACAAATTACTAAGGCTTATACAGATCAGTGTTACAATTATTCTAAGAAGCATTACAAACAATACCTATTCATAAAGCAAATCTGAGGCTAATCTATTTTGAGTAAGTATTTTCAAAAGACCATCAATCTTTATTTATCTATGTCTACCTAATTTACTTATACCTAGGAATATGTTAGATGATATCTTTGATTTTGGCTGGACTCCTTATACAAAACAGGGTTAGGATCAAAGTTCCACCGGTATGTCAATTCTGCCTCCTTAGCCTACTGGGTTGCAGCCAGCAGCTAGGTATGATGTCTTCTCGGCAGCAATTGCATTCTTCAGGAACAGACTCCTTAACCCACTTTAAGATTTTAGTAGGAGTCACTTTTCTACTTCCTCAGTTAGCTTCTTTATCGTTTCTCAAAGTGCTTTTATTTTTATTCCTCTTTTTACTTTTTTACTAATTCCCTCAATTGCTCCTAGTATTCCTTAACTAAAATTTCCCTATTATGTTATAACATTATAAAATTATAAAACATTGTGAAATTATAAAATTACAAAATTATAAAACACCGTAAAATTATAACAGATACAATACCATCTCTTACAACATCTAAAAACATTTGCAAACTCTAGGATGCTTTATATGAAATAGGGGTGCAAGAAATCCACAGTGTTCTCTCGCAACGCAGATTCAATATCGGAGGGTAGGTTGAGTCTGTCTCATGAGCTCCAGAGCTCCTGGATGAAGGTGTTACATTTATTCAGGTACTTATCTGGTCTGTCAGCACTAACCACAGTCCTGGAGATACTTTAAATCACCTGTTTAGTGCTGGCACCAGCTTCACTTTCTTTGTAGAATCACTTTAGTCTCTCCAGGCTCAGAGGTTACTCTCCATTCTCGAATTGGTCCTTTCACTTGTGAGACATACGTCCACCCTTTCTCCGCAGTTCGAATGGCAGCATCTGTTGTCAATAGCAGGAAACGGTCCCTCCCAAGGGGGAATCTGATTAATTTCATAATTTGTTCTAATGTGAGGGGTATAGAGGTCCAAGGCCAGCGGGATAGGCCTATAGGCCCTCCACAAACATAAGAGTTACCTAAATTAAAAGCCTCACTTGTAAATTTTGTCCACAAAATAAACTTATTACCCCAAAGGGGTTATGTGGATAAAGAAAAGAAGGTAACTTCCCTCTCTCTACACAAAAAGGCTGGCAATAGCACCGAGAAGCATGACTCACACGACCTACGCATTTTTCTATGGCTGCTTCTGTAGCCGTTTCTGAATCTGCAGTCTGCATTCAGAGGATGGTAAAAGCACTGGTTAAACACATCTTACTGAGACCCAGCATAGTCCAGAACCTGTTGAGACACAAACATATCCTCTACCCCAGCTTATTAATTCACAGAAATCAGACCATTGACCTGTTTGTAGGCTTCAAACTTTTACTTTGGCACTTGAAGGTGCGGCATCGGTGGTGGTCAGGGAATTAGAATGGTGTATCATTAGGATCTCTTGAAAATTGTCAGAGAAATGCAAAAAGACTTTTTAAAACAGTAAATAGTTATCTGATATGATACTCCAGCAATAAAAGGCTCGCTACCAATGGCGAATGATATCTTTGGCGGTTCCTCCTGTATGAACAGTAGCAATGATGACTAAGGAAAATGTATTAATAGTTACATGAGCAAACTTTTAAGCTGCCACATTCAGTAATATGCCAGACCTGAAAAGCTCACAACCTCTCCAGAGCTGGTCTCATAATAATGAGTGATGTGATATTATTGTTGAACCTTCCAGTGAGTCAACATATAAATCCACACATGAACATATTTCCTAATTACACAATATTAAAGCATTGAGATATTTAGCCCGCAAATAGGAGGTTTTCTTGGGGAGGACACTCGTGAGATCTGCTTCAGATTCGCGGACATTGCCGTTTGTCCCATCCTTTGAGTCTGGCATCAGGAATAAAATCCTTATCTTAACAACCTTTATAAACACAAAGATCAAAGCAACATTTTATAACTTTTCTAAAATAAGCTCTTAAATCCTGTCAAAAAGGCATCCTAAAAACTTAAAGAACTATGTGAAAATTAAACTATCAAAGTAATGTACAGGAAAAGTGCAAAAAGAGGGTATATCACATAAAGCGCGCTTCTCAAAATGAAAATTTCTTTACAGAGCTGCTCTTTTTAAAAAAAAAAAATTTAAAATTGCTGGCACACTCGGAAAAAAAAAGGTTCGAATCCCCAAAAAAACCCTTAACCTACAAACTTATAAACCAATTTACACTTACTTATTAATCATTATTGTTAGTGCAAAAATGCAATGACTACAGATATCAAAAGAGTAAGTGTCCAGAACTTCATACAATCAAAAATAATACCAAAACCACAATCCATATCAAGTTTACTTTCACAAAATGCTAAAATACCTTTTTCTTCAAACTTAACACTGTTATTTTAAATTTCACTGCTTGCAGCTGCCTACAGGCATGGGGGAGAGAATAGAGAGTAAAAAGGGAGGGTGAAAGGGGGTGAGAGGATGCGGAGTAGGAAAAAATTTCTTGTCCCACCATTTACAAGCTGTCATTAAGCTATAAGTCACTAGGTTTTATTGCCATAATAGCAAATGGTAACTTTTTCCCTCTGAACCCTGTCATTCTGTTTCTACTCCTAGTGTTTTCTGACTTTCTCTTAAAATATTTGCAAACAAGTTAGCTTTAGCCTTTTGTTTCTCCTCGTCTCTTCTTATGTATACCTTCTGAGCCTCTCGTAATAAATCTCCTAACCCTCTGTCTTGCCAATCCTCGATCTTCTCCAATTTCTTTCTAATATCTCCCCATGATTTCGCTACAAACTGCATTCTGAGAAGTATCACTCCAGCTGCAGAATTGGGGTCTATTCCCGAATACATTTGTAAACTTTTCTTCAGTCTTTCCATCCATTCAGTGGGAGACTCGTCCTTCCTCTGTTGTTCACTAAAAGCTTTGTCAATATTTTTTCCCCTGGGTACAGCTTCTTTAATTCCTTGTATTAATATAGTCCTCAGGTCACTCATATTCTGTCTCCCCTGAGGTTGTTGATGGTCCCACCCAGGATCCTGATTAGGCCACTTCTGATCTCCTGGTGGCCCCCCTTGGTTTTGTCACTCCCATATCCTCATTCCAGCCTGTCTGATCAAATTTCTTTCCTCTGCAGTAAACAGAATAGTCAAAATTGCTTGTACCTCTCTCCAGGTATATGTGTTAGGACCCAAAAAATGATCCAATCTCTCAGCTACACCTAAAGGATCATCCAAGAGAGAACCCATCTCTTTCTTGAAATTACGCACATCTGATGTATTGAGAGGCACGGCCACGAAACCTATTCCCCCCCTGAGCACCCCTCAGAGGCACTTCCCTGAGCGGAAGTAACCCAACACTGCTTTCTCTTTGTTCATCCCTGACCCTGCTTCTTGTTTGAGGGGGTGAGTGAGGAGGGGTAAGCTGAGGAGCTGTTGGATTTAGGGGACCTCGACCTCGACCCCTGCCCCGATAATAAGGAGGTGGTAAGTTATCCAAGGGTTCCCATCTTTCCTTTTCCCTATCTTTATCCTCTTCCTTATATTCATCCTTATCTTCAGATTTTAATGCTAATATTGGAACGGGGGAAGGACACGAGGCCCTAACCCAAATAGCAGCATATTCACTCTCTTCCTGGCTAAAAGGCTTTTTAGAGTTCACATGAAAATTCAGTGCTTGACAAACCCAGTTCTCAAAAGATCCAAAAGCAGGCCAATATACACATAATCTTAACGGTTCTTTTGGCCATGACTTCATACAGTAGTGGATCATCTTTTCCTTTGATTTACCTTTTAACAGCCTGCATTCCCTCCAGAACTGTACCATCAAACCGAGTGGGCTTTCCCGGGGGATAAAGGGTAAAAGTTTTCCTCCTTCCTGTTCTAAAGATTTACTTTTGTCCCATTTTCTTAATTAATTTGTCTCGTGGCTACCACAAATAATTATGCAAGTGAAAGAACCTCAGTAATTCTCACCCGCGAATACTATTTCATAGCTACTCAAAAAAAAAACTCATGCAAGCAGAGAAATCCCCCCACCCCCGGATTCTCTTAAGTACCTAAACTTAAATACTTCGGTCTTTGACAGACCGGTAACCAAGGTTACCAAGGGTCACGACCCTGGCAAACGGCTCAGACAGAAGCCGCAACTAAGAGATCCCGAAACCCGATCGCCTCGGAACTCAAATACGTAGCCGAAAACAAACACAGGTAGCCCTCCCCGAACGGAATACAATTTTACTCATTTTACTCACCATCGTCCGGGGCGTCGTGCACGAAAATAACGTATTGCCAATTGAACAAAAGGAATTTCTTTGCTTGCTCTTATTCGGGTTCAGAAAGCACTGATTTCCTGTCTTCCAAAGCCACACTGAAGCCACCGGAACTTTCGGTCGGGGGCCCCCTTCAAATGAGGCTGAAAGGCAGAAAAATCAAAACTTTCCCGGCCAACGCACCAATTCTAATAAATGAACTAAACAAAAGTGTCTTTTAAAGTTTTATTAAGAATAAGGACAAAGAAAGAAAACAGCATGCTGGGCTGAGAAAAAGGGACAAAAAACAGCAAAGCAATAGTTTTTCTCTCCTTCTTATATAGCTATCTCATTTACATAAACAGACTTATGTTAAATAGAAGGCAGGACATGATAATGAGCCCCCAGAATGTTCTGAAGTGCTCAGGAGAGAAAAAAAAAAAAAGGGGATCAGAGAGTAAAAGCATCTTTCTCACAGAACGCCGCAGAACTCCCACATACTTATCTGACACACACATTCCAAGGCAGAGCCAAGCAAGGCCACCTTTATCTTTGATTTGTCTAATAAGAGGTCAAATTGAACCCCTTGAAAATGGTCTTCCAAATTAAATTCACTGAACTTAACTCTTTACTTGACACAAATCACATATTCCTCCATGAATATTGTAAAAATATTCACAACAGGCCTGAGGGGAATTTACCCGCCTGTAACCCTAGAAAGCATTTTGGGAGGTTTTTTTAGTTTGCTTGAAGGCTTTTTATTTTTACTCAGAAACAAGGTTGATTCAGAAATGTCACTGGAGCTCTCAGACTTAAGGGTCATGAGATTTCTTGGCTATTCAGTGAGCATACATTAAAGGCAAAATTAAATATATTTTTCCTGTTCATAGTTTTGCAGGTGTGCACAAAGCCAAAGTAGCCAGAAAAGCTCTTAAGTAAACCCACTGAACAGTGGCTTCCATCTCCTGTGATTCCATCTCCTTTGCACAGTGCAGTAGCTGTCAGTGTTGCCAGTGTTTGATCTGGCTCTGGAGATTAAGGATAGCATTAAGAATTAGTTATGCAAGATCTGAATGCCTGCCAAAGGGGAGGAAATGCAATGGTTTTGCAGAGACAAAAGGATTTGGAAAACCCTTCATGGGATTTGAAACACTTCACAGGCCTTCATGCATTGGTGAGAAGCAGGTGGGACACAAACCCATTTTTGTTTTTTCTTTGCAGGTCACTTTAAGGACACCTCCAAATACAGCCAAGGCTGATCTTGGGTTTGGGGATGGCTCTTGCCCCACTCTGAAGGCAGCTGTGCTTAGAGCTGAGAGGTAACACCTCCCATCACGGACACCAGACCCTCTCCTGGGGCAGCTCTGTCTGCACTAGAAGGGATGTGGGAGGCCTTGGCCCTCCTGGGAGCAGATGCGAGGCACGATGCTCTGTCCTTGCAGGCACTGGAAGGGCCTTTCTGCATCCCTTCTTCTGTCCTTGCCTCGGGGCAGGCTGTGGCTTGTGGCAGGCTAGGAGGCACCTGTGCCTCTGGCAAGAGCATAGGAACTGCTCTACCTTGAAGCTGTCTAGGACACTGGGGATTACTGCCTCTGTTCCTCTTAGGGAGCATTGTGCTTTACAAGGGCAGGACATCTGGGCACAGGGACTTGGTGGTCCCTAGGCTTACGTGGTGTTGTCTAGGTTTGTTAGGCCCCGTCACAGTGAAAGCTTGGTTATGTGACAGCCATTTATGGGCAATTTTCTTACATGCTTATAGTATGAAAGCATACTCCAGAAGCCCTAGCTGAGCTGCGAGCTGCTGCATACATGGCTGTGTTCTTGTGGTGCACTGATGGCAGTTTCACCTGTCTCTGCCTGATGCTCTACACCTGTGAGTACATGATACTGTGTAGCCCCACTGCAGGTCAGCTGTAGGTACATCAACAGTTGTTCTGTAGGTCCCTGGTGTCGTTGCAGGAGTAGGGGAGATGCCTAAACACAGAAACTGGTTAACGTGCAGTGAAATTAGGAGTGTGTAGAGTTCACACATGTCCAGTTGCTGAACAGCTGGTTTGGATTCAGCAGGCAGCAACTACCCATACATGTCAGAAAGGCCTGCAGTAAGCCCAGAGGCTGAGGGACTCTGACAGCCAGTTGCTGTGAGTACAGTGAGGAGTGAGCAGCTTCAGCACAGGCTGCCTTGCACCCCTGCCTGTGCTGCAGATCTCTGCCTCTCGTCTGGAGCTGTGACAGGCCAAGCTGCTGACCCAGGCTGTTGTTTTCTCAGGGTGGGCCTAAGTCATCATTTCTTACTGCAGAGAAGAGGGCCAGGCTGAAAACAAACCCCGTGAAAGTGCGTTTCGCAGAGGAAGTGCTGGTGAACGGACACACTCAGGTCAGTGGCATGCAGCTGCAGCTGGACACCCTGGGCCCTGCACTCTGGGCTGCTCCTGGGAGACATGCTGGGCTGGTTTAATGTGGGCAGGACCTATGGAGGGGCTGCATCCTCACCCTGACAGTCTGCCCTGGATATGAATCCAGGCACCTAGTCCTAATTGCTTCCTGTGGTCACTGGTGGTCTGAGGGAACAGGTAACACCTCCAGAGAGTTTTGTCTTTGAGTTGCTTGCTTAACAAGTGGAACATCCCTGCATGTACCCCTTTTGTTATTTTACCATCAGGTAAACTTTAAACCAGCATTACACAGCTGTGGCATGGAATAGACATCTCTTGAAGTGCTAATCTCCCCAGAGCAAACCTAGGCTGAAGTTTGGGCATAACAAATCCTAACCCTAAAGGTGGGAGGTGAATCCTACTGTCCATGCCAGGTTTATTTGCTTCTAAAACAGCAGGGGTGTCAATCCCTGGCCTTCAGCGATGTTCAGGTAGCCTTATGTTCAGAGAGTTCAGTGCTGGTGACTTTGTTTTGCTGTTGAACATGATGTGTTCTCTAGGTGATGGGGTGACAGCTTGCTGTGTTTCATATCATTGCAGAGGGTTTCCACAGAGCATTCAGAGATGCTGCCATGACTGACAGCTGAGCCAGTTTGTTCTTATGCAAAACAAGATCACTGGATGAGTCCTGCAGATCTTTCACAGGGTTTCTAGCACTGATGAGCTGTGTAGATATGGGTCTGCCTGCAGCAGAATAGGATAAGCAGTGAGGATGCTTGTAGCTTCCCTCAAGTGTGAACAGCTCTTAGATGTTTCCATGGTAACTTATCAAGCTCAATGTGGTTATGATGGACTGGAGTCAGTTGGGAGCCTTTAACTCTGAGTTTCCCTTTTACTCTTTGGAATGAAAAATTTCAGTGCCCAAAATCCCTCACTCTATTCCCTTCTCATTAGTGCTGACCAAATCTTGCTTCTGTGCATTTTGTAGTGATGGTGAACCAGTCAGCAGGCCCTTTCCTTCTTCTCTTCTAGACTGTCTCTTTGTTTCCTGTCTTTGGTAGTAGCAGGCTTTCATGACCCACCTCAGGCAGAGCCTTCCCTGTGGCAGGCGTTCTGTCTTCTCCCCCTGCACCAGGGCAGAGGCACAGCCAGAGGTGCCATGGATTTCACCTGCCAAGTAGAGAGGCACAGTGTGCATGCTTTGGCACCTGTGCCCAACTCCAGGCATTCAGGGACTGCTTCTTCTCTGGCCTGGTCTGCAGAGCAGGAGGGAATCAAGTGTGACTCTTGACACATCTTCCAGTAAGTCTCTATAGACTCTGGGATTCTTTCCTTCTTGCCAAGTATTTGCCAGATGTGCCGAAGCTGCCACAGGGTTCAGCTCTGCTCTTCCAAGGGCTGTTCACATCCCTCTTATGTTAAATGCCAGGTCTGTCTGGGATACTGCCAGGGCATTATGGCAGTTGGGTCACCCTTCCTGTCACACAGAAACCAGTACTGGGCCCCTCACATGGTTGGGAGATGTGATGCACAGGCTGTGGAGCTCTTAAGGCAGGGAACAGGGAAGAGGAGGATGTGCACTGGAAGTGGTGTCAGGCAGAAGACAACCTTGGGCAGAGAGGCCTTGAGCAAGGCTGGTGGGGTACAGCCAGACTTTAAAAAGCCAACAGTCTCTGCTTGTTCTTATAGCTAGAAGTTCACACTAGTGCCTGCTTAGGAGCTCCTATGGAGCTTTCTGGCAGACACTGAGCACTGGTGCTGCAGCACATGAAGGTCTCAGGGTTGTGCCATTAACTTACCCAATTGCAAGGTAGGTCTTGAGAGGTCCAAAGGTGGAACTTCTGGAGGGCATGCTATACTCGGTGCTTTCTGCAAAGCCTCATCAATACTCTGCTGAGCTAAGCTAGTCATAGCTCTGCAAGGGCAGAGCAGTGACATAATCTGTGTAATTTACATTAATTTAATGAGAACATGAAGATGAAAGAAATTTGTTTGGGTGTTAGAATCCCACTTGTGTTAGCTTCCATTTTCACCAGTTGGATGTGAACCCTGTTTTGAGCAGTAAAATATTAGCACAAAGGAAGAGTAAATGAGTCTTTTGTATGTTTATGACTTCTTTCTGGAAAACCACTCTTCACCACAGACAGCAGCTGCTCTGCTGGAGTGTTTCAGAACTGATCTGCTTTCAGTGGACTGATGGAAAAATAGGCATTAAGGTCCTGAAAAACTGCAAAGCCTCCTGTTTCAGTAAATGTACTGCTCTTGCCATCTTAATGGAGCATTGCTAGATGATCTTTGTGGCAGCTGGAAGGAACCCAGGGGCTGCCTTCTGCAGCTGAAACCTGAAACTCCAGTTTGGGAACATAAATTTTTAATAACCCTTGGTCCTGTTCAGCCTCCATTTTCTGTTGCAAATTGATGATGCATTTCCATGTAATGGAGCAATATGCAACAGACAAGTCCCTGAGGACCCTCAGGTCAGCATCAGGCTATGTATTATTAGAAGCTGTGGGACTAGCTGCAATATGGAGTAAATCACCCTTGCACCAGATAAAGCAGGAGGGGTACAGCTGCTTAAGCCACAGCAGAAGCTTTCAGAATTAATTTTCATCAGTCTTTTGGAGTCTGCACAAAAGGAGAGAAATCTCGTCTGGGTGTTCTGGCCAGCTAATTGGATCTGACCAGGACAGCTGTGGTACTTAATTTGTATATGAATTTCTGTATGGATTTCAAGTTCTGCTGGGTGCTGGCTGTACACGGCCTCATTCGTTTCATAACTGACATCTGTGTGAGCTGCCAGAGTAAATGTGCTGATGGTGCAAACCAGCATTCCAGCATTGCTTTTCTGAAAGGGATGGGAGACACAGAGTCTGCCACAGATGTGGTATACTCATGATGCTTAGCATATAGGAGTTAGAGCTTGGGCTGGGGAGCAGAAGCAGTGTGCATTCTTGTTTTCTTAGTTGTGAATGTAGGCAGCTTGAACACCACAAAACAAGGAGGGGAGGCACAAGGAGTAAGATTCAGAAGTGCTTGGTTTAATATTTCTAGGGTATATGCACTATCAAGAGGGACCAGGCTGTGAGATTTACAAGGTGTTGCACAGCAAATTAAACATAGCGGAAATTATCTTAGAAAAGCCCTTCTTAACCTTGAGGTTGTCATGGCAAGGAGATCAGTTCTGTAAGACTGGAGGAACATCCTGGTCCAAGAACATAGGAAAGATCTGCTTAATGGGAAGTTCAAGACTGGAGGAGTAAACCTGCTTAGGACTGAACAAGAAGGATGAAAACGTGAAGGTGCAAATGAGCTCTACTAAAGGAGTAAGGTGAAAGGCTGAAAGGTGCAGCTCTAGACAGCCGCAGAAGGACAGAGGCCAACTCCCAGACCCTTCCCGGAGAACCCAGTGAAGGTGCTCTGAGAGTCACTGCCTTGCCTAATGCATTTGAGACCTGGTGACATCATGTCCTGTCTGGGAAGCCCCAGAGTCACTAACCTTTGGGGAATGTGCAGTAAGTGCACCACACCATGTTTAGCTGAACCCTACAGCCATCCCATTGGTGTGCAAGCTCTGTTTGTGGAGGGGTTTGGTAGCTCTTGAGCTGAAGTCATGGCTGCTGCCAGTGAGAAAGTGTCAGTGTGGGGGCTACTGCTGCCTGGTGCCCAGTAATGGGAAGGTGACTTTTTGGGCAAACATTGCTGCTTTTCTGGTAATGAGCAGGGAAGATGGGTCTCAGCTTTAAATATCTGCTAGATCCTACTACGACAGGTGAGAAGCGGGCAGAGGGCACATGCAGGACACATGCAGCTGCTGCCCTGGCTGCAGTTTGATGGCAAAGGCATTCATGAATGCTCCTTCCCTTGTTGTTGCCAGAAGCATACTTGGGGAATAAAGCTTGGTACCACAGGAAAGGATTGCAAAAGCATTTATACCAGGATGTGCTGTGTCAGGTAGAGCAGCCTGGAGGCTTAATGTCCAAGGATTAATGCAGTTGCTTTTGTTCTGCAGGGGAATTCTCTTCTTTGCATGCCCAATGTTCTCAAGGTATACTTGGAAAATGGACAGACAAAGGCTTTCAGGTTTGAGACGAGCACTACTGTGAAGGTAATGATGCTTGATTGTCTGTCTTTGTTCCCACCACCTGAATTCAGTCCAGTAGCAGCAATGCAAGCAGTGGAACTTGCAGCCTTCTGGTTGTGTTGGCCTACTCATGGGAACTGGATTGCTAGCTGTTGCTGAGTATGCAGGATTGTTCATGCTCCTCTGGCAGAGGAGGCATTGCTTTAGTTCACCTGTTTTCTTCTCAGGAACTAATTTTCACAGAACTGGCAGGAACTTGCCTATGAGACCATTACAGCTTTGTGAAGTGTAATTGAAGTTGGGCAAGAGGACAGGTTGGTGGGGTCTGGCAAATCATCAGCTGTCTGCACAAATGTTGATTTCCTTGGAAATCACATGGCAGAATACAGAAGAGATTGTTTAATACAGCAGTGACAATGTGTACCCCTGAGAGGGAGAACAAGTCTCATGGCTTAGGACCTGGAGAGTGGAGTCTAAGTTTGGAGGTCATGTGAACTCATCAAGTGCAGTTGTGCCAGATGTTACCTAAAATGTCTGTATTCCAGCCTCATTTCTGCACTAGTGCAAGCATTTTCCTGCAGAGACATGAAAACTGATGGACACCTTCAGATGGAAAAGCAGTACCCACCTCCCTAGGATCACTGTGCTTGGTGGTGTTATGGGCAAGTTACCATCATTCTGGAACAGGCT
This sequence comes from Indicator indicator, assembly GCF_027791375.1. NCBI lineage: Eukaryota > Metazoa > Chordata > Aves > Piciformes > Indicatoridae > Indicator > Indicator indicator. The sequence goes on from NW_026539146.1 coordinate 61,330, forward strand.
GCCCAGAGAAGCTGTGGAGTCTTCCTCTCTGGAGACTTTCAGGCCCTGCCTGGATGTGTTCCTGTGCAGCCTGGTACCTGCATTAGCAGGGCATTGGACTCAGTGATCTCCAGAGCTGCCTTTCAACCCCTACAGTTCTGTGATTCTCAAAATACAAGGTGCTACTCCCCAGAGCCATTTATCATAGAACCATAAAATGCACTGGGTGGGAAAGGACCTCTAAAGGTCATCTTGTCCAAACTGCATGCAGTAAGCAGGGACATCCCCAAGCAGGTCAGATCAAGCCTGACCTGGAATATCTCCAGGAATAGGGCCTTCACCCTGGTCAACTTGTGTTCCAGTGTTCCACCACCTTTACAAGTAATTATTTTCTAATGTCCAACCTAAATCTCCCCTTCTGTAGTTTCCAGCCATTACCCCTTGTCCTGTTACTACAAGCCCTTGTAAATAGCCCCTCCCCCACCCTTCAGGTACTGGAAGGCTGCTATGAGGTCTCCATGGAGCCTTCTCTTCTTCAGGCTGAACAGCCCCAACTCTGCCAGCCTGTCTTTATAGGAGAGATGCTCCAGCCCTCTGATCATCTTCATGGCCTTTTCTGGACCCTCTCCAGCAGGTCAATGTCCTTCGTGTGTTGAGGCCACCACAGCTGGACACAGCACTGCAGATGAGATCCCCCCAGAGCAGAGTAGAGGGGCAGGATCCCCTCTCTCTAGCTCTGGCCACACTGATTTGGATGCAGCCTGGGCTGCCGTTGGCCTTCTGTGCTGCCATTGGCCTTCTGTGCTGCCAGTGCCCATTGCTGCCTCCTGCCCACCTTCTCACCCACCAGCACCCCAAGTCCTTCTCTGCAGGGCTGCTCTCATTCTCATCATCCCCCAGCCTGTATTGGTACCAAGGATTGTCCAGCCCAGGCTCAGGACCTTGCACATGGCCTTATTAAACCTCATGAGGTTCTCCTGGGCTCACTTCTCCAGTCTGTCCAGGTTGCTCTGGATGACATCCTGTCCCTCCAGCATATTGATCACACCACTCAGCTTGGTGTCATCAGCAAACTTGCTGGGGGTGTGTGTCAGTGTGAGCTGAGATTCCCCCCCCACCGACAATAACCAGGCTAGCTCAGTCTGGAAGCGAATGCAAGCTGTATTTACAAGCAGATCTACAATCTATGATGGAATGCAATGAATATGTACAAATATACAAAATTCATAACATTTACAAATATATACAATCAACAGAAAAGCATAACCAAGCTGCCTTTGCTTCCTCCAAAAGGGGACCTTTCCCAAGGGGCCTCTCTCCCAGGGGCTTCCTCCCGCCAGGCCCCGTGGCAGAAAGCAGTTAGCTAGGTAGAAGCAAAGAGGATTGTTAACTTAGCTCGCCAAGGTCAGTGTGTTATCTTCAGCCAGAAGAGAAGAAGAAACAGCAGCCAGACAGCCCAGCAAGTTGCCACAACTGCTGATTGCCCCACTTTGTTTTGAGTAGTAGTTCTTAAACATTTCTATCTATCCAATGGAAGTGTTTAGAACAATCATTATTTTGCTTTCTTACACCCAATAGTGACTTATTTACACTCTTTCGCTTTCTCTGCTTGAACTTCGCAAAGAAAAATTAAAGAGACAGTTTCAAACCATCACAGGGTGCCTCAGTCTCTGTATTATTGATGAAGATATTGAATAGCACTGGTGCCAGTATGGAGCCCTGAGGGACACCACTTGTCACCCATCTCCATCTGGACATCGAGCCATTGACCACCACCCTCTAGATGTGACCATCCAGCCAATTCTTTATCCCCTGGACAGTCTACCCATCATATCCACATCTCTCCAGCTTAGAGAGAAGGATGTTGTGGGGGACTGTGTCAGCCTTTAGGGAAATCCAGTTAGATGACATCTGTTGGTCTTCTCTTGCCTGCTGATGGAGTCACTTGCATTATAGAAATCCACTACCTTGGTCAGCCAGGACTTGCCCTTGATGAAGCCATGCTTCCCAACCACCTCCCTGTCCTTCATGTGCCCTATCAGAGCTTCCAGAAGGATCTGTTTGATGATATTCCCAAGCACAGAGGTGAGGCTGACAGGTCAGTGATTTCCAGGCTGAAAGAAAAATTGGGAAAAGCAAGGAGGTTTTGTCTATAGAACTGAAGAATTTCCTCAAAAAGGAGGAGTTTATTCTCTAGTTCATCCAAACTTCACAAAGCTGTTGTATTCCTCACACAGGTAAGTCTCTGCAAGTCTTTTGACTTGCAGGGCAGAGAAAAAGAACATAATTGAATGAAGAAAGGGAGGATAAGTGGTAAAGGGAGATTTGAATGCTCACCTGCAAGGGTTGAGTTTCTGAAAGATGGATTAGCTCTTCATGTTTGACCTGATTTGCTCACCTCTGATCTAGAACAATTTTTTTCTGTATTGGGGTTGAGTGCAGCTCTCTCCAGCTTCCTACAGAAGCACTCAAATGGGCAAAGTGCTTCCTGAGTTAGGTGTTTTCAAAAGTTCCTCTGCTGTTTGAGAAATCCTTGCTTAAAACTGAGTTGTGACAAATATTTTACTTACCTCAGGAGTCATAGAATCACAGAATTGTTAGGGTTGGAAGGGACCTCAAGGATCATCCAGTTCCAACCCCCCTGCCATGGGCAGGGACACCTCACAGCAGATCAGGTTGCTCACAGCCACATCCATCCTGGCCTTAAAAACCTCCAGGGATGAGGCTTCCACCACCTCCCTGGGCAACCTGTTCCCAGTCTCTCACCTTCCTCATGGTGTAAAACTTCCTAACATCCAATCTGAATCTACCCACTTCTAGTTTTGCTCCATGCCTCCCAGTCCTGTCACTACCTGACATCCTAAGAAGTCCCTCGCCAGCTTTCTTATAGGCCCCCTTAAGATACTGGAAGGCCACAATAAGGTCTCCTTGGAGCCTTCTCTTCTTCAGACTGAATAGCCCCAACTCTTTCAGTCTGTCCTCATGGGAGAGGTGCTCCAGCCCTCTGCTCATCCTCGTGGCCTTTTTCTGGACACCTTCCAACACGTCCAGATCCTTCCTGTAATAGGGGCTCCAGAACTGGATGCAGTACTCCAGATGGGGTCTCACCAGAGCGAAGCAGAGGGGGAGAATCACCTCCCTCAGCCTGCTGGCTATGCTTCTCTTGATGCAGCCCAGGATGTGATTGGCTTTCCAGGCTGCAAGTGCACACTGTTGGCTCATGTTGAGCTTCTCATCCACCAAAAGCCACAAATCCCTCTCCTTAGGGCTGTTCTGAAGCCAGTCCCTGCCCAGCCTGTATCAGTTGTTGGGATTGCCTTGACCCAGATGCAGGACCTTGCATTTGGTCTTGTTGAACCTCATCAGGTTGTCATGGGCCCAGGTCTCCAGCCTGTCAAGATCTCTCTGGATGGATCCCTTCCCTCCAGCCTCTCAGCAGCACCACACAGCTTGGTGTCATCAGCAAACTTGCTGAGGGTGCATTCAATGCCTCTGTCCATGTCACTGACAAAGATGTTGACTAAGACTGGTGCCAGGAGTGATCCCTGAGGGACTCTGCTTGTCCCTGGCCTCCACTGGGACATGGAGCCATTGACAGCCACTCTTTGGGTGTGGCCATCAAGCCAGTTCTTTATCCATCTTGTGGTCCACCCATCAAACCCATGTGTCACCAGCTCGGAGACCAGGATGTGGTGCAGGACAGTGTGGAAGGCTTTGCTCAGGTCCAGGTAAATGACATCAGTTGCTCAGCCTTCATCTATTAGTTTTGTGACCTTGTCACAGAAGGCCACTAGGTTTGTCAGGCAGGATTTGCCCTCGGTGAAGCCATGCTGACTGTACCCAATCACCTCTTCATTATTCTTCTGTCTCAGTGCCTCCAGGAGGATCTGCTCCATGATCTTACCGGGCACAGAGGTGAGACTGCCTGGTCTGTAGTTCCCTGGGCCATCCTTCTTGCCCTTGTTGAAAATGGGAGTTATGTTTCCCCTTTTCCAGTCAGTGAGGACTTCCCCAGACTGCCAGGACTTCTGCAATTTAATAGAGGTTTAGCAACCTCCTCCCCAGTTCCCTCAGCACCTGTGGGTGTACCTCATCAGGTGGATGAGGTACATGGACTTGAACACTTTCAGGTTCTTCAGATGGTCATGAAGCTGATCTTCACTCACCATGGACAGTTCCTTCTTCTAGCCCCTGCCATTATCTTCCATCACTACAGGAGTGTGGCTGGAGCTCTTGGCAGTGAAGACTGAGGTAAAGAAGTAATTGAGAACCTCAGCCTTCTCCGTGTCACTTTTCACCAGCTCCCCTGTTTCCTTTCTGAGGGGGCCCACACCTTCCCCAGGCTTCTTTTTACCGTTAATGTACCTATAGAAATGTTTACTGTTCCCCTTGCTCTCCCTGGCTAGATTGAATTCTAACTGAGCTTTAGCTTTTCTAACCAGGTCCCTTGCTGCTTGGGCAGCTTCCTTACCTGCCCCCATTCTAGCTGTCCTTCCAGTCCTTGTAGAGTTTCTTTTTGTGTGACAGCATGTCCAGGAGTTCCTTGCTCAGCCAGGCAAGTCATCTAGTATTCTTTCCTGATTTCCTCTTTGTGGGGATACTTTGCTCCTGGGCACACAGAAGATGATCCTTGAATACTGACCAGCTGTCCTGGGCCCCTCTTCCCTCTAGGGCTTTGTCCCATGGTATTTTGGCCAGCAAATCCCTGAAGTGATCAAAGTCTGCATGCCTGAAGTCCAGGGTTGTAACCCTAGTTGCCCTGAGGATCTTAAATTCTATTGCATCATGGTCACTGCATCCAAGGTTATCCCTGAGCCTCACATTGATCACCAGCCTTGTTGAGTTTTGAGTGAGTCAAAGAAGTTCTCTTTCAGTTTGTATTCAGCCAAGCCTTGTGTACTGCTTTCTGTTTGCCAAAAATAAACCTGGTTATTTCCATTACAGTGTCCTGATAGAATTCTCCATACCACTGAAACACCAGTTTCAGTCAGATTTGAGGAGGTCTTGCCATTATGCTCTCAGATTCTTGTTTATTGATAGGGACAAGTGTTTTTCACTAGTTCTTGGCAGTTCTTTGAAAACTGTTGTCAAGTTCTAGAAATCCAGAATGGTTAACAGTAAACATTTGGATCAGGTGTGACAGAAAGTGCTTGGCACCACCAGACTGAAAATGTCACAGCCAAAGCTTTCAGCATGAAGCAGCCCAGGAATTGTAAGCCTGGGAAACGGATTTGAGGCCTATTACACCTTGGCATCTTACTGCACTCTTCACACAGCAAGCAGCAGATTCCCTACCTCGTCTTCCCTCTTGTCCTCTTCCTTGTCCTTGGTTGTGCTTCCTTTCTTGTCCTCTTGTCCTTGGTTGTGCTTCCCCTGCAGTACGCTCAACTCCCAGCTGTCTGGCATACTCTCTTATTGCTCCAGCTAGGGTAGCTCAGCAGCTAACTGCCATGCTTGTGCTTGGTGTCCCAAGGAGCTGCCATTTCCCATACCTCCACTTCTGAGAAACTTGCAGTCTTTCCTTTAACCTTGAGACCTGTGTGGTTTGTCTAGGTCACTGTACTCAGAAGCTGTCAGTGAAGAGGGAAAGCAGAACATCATCAGGGCACTGGTTTCCTGTGAAACAGCACTAAGGGTTTCACTGTGTCGCAGCATCAGCATGTTCTTGGGTGCAGAGAATTTTGTCTCTGTGCACTGCCTGTTCACTGCTGCCCACATGGCTGCCAGCAGCCAGAATCACCACCATTCACATGGTGAGCCAGCAGTGCTCAGGAGCTGTGTCTAAGTTCTGTCTGACAGTCTGTGTGCTTCCCTCCCTAGGACATTATTCTCACTCTGAAGGAGAAGCTGTCCCTCTGCAGCATCGCACACTTTGCACTCACTCTGGAGGAGCAGTACAACGTGGCCAAGATCCACCTGCTGCACGAGGAGGAGCTCATCGAGCAGGTGAGGAGAGAACTCAAAACCATGTCGGGTGGGACCAGCACCAGCACTGGATGGTGGCCAGCAAGGCACAGAGGGAACTCAGCTCTGCAGGTGTCAAAAGGAGTGAGCCTGACCCCATCTCCAGAGGTGTTCTCTTTTCTCTGTCACGTGTGCCTCTGCATTAATCAAAGCCCCTGTAGAAATGGTGCTTTTAGGAGTACCTCACTCCACATAGAGAACCCACAGAGCAATACCTACAGACTGGTATTGCTGGGACCATGCAGAATGTGCTTTGTGCTACCAGTCAGGTAAGGCCTATCTGCAGATGACTGACTGAGCCTTCAAGTAGCTGTGTACCCTGGATGGTCAGAGTTAAACCCAGCCAGGTGCCACTTTGATTAACTTCTCAATCAGATGTTTGTGTCCTGTGAACAAGAGCTTTGCTCCGTCAGTAGTTCTGCTGCTCTGTTGGTACTCTTGGGCTAACCTCATCTGTGAGACATGCCCACTTGGGGATCTCATCTCTCTGCTGGGGTCTGTCTTGGCTGGTGATCCACTGTGACACAGAGAGGTCCAAACACTGAGCATCTGTGCCTCAGAATTTCTGCCTTTTTTTTTTCAGTTAGTGGGATCCCAGATAGCGGGATTCAGTTAGTAAGGAATCTGCCCAGAGTAAAATATAAGAACATAGAACACAGAGATCTTCATATTTTATCAACATTAGGATGATGATCCAAGTGTCTGTTTAGGGCTACTATATTGCATGGCCAAACTTAAAAGCAGAGAAGCTTGCCCCTTCATCTGTTCTGATCATGCTGCAACTATATGAGATCAATGGATATTTAATGAAATTTTGCTGTCAAAGGAATTCCAAGCTACCACAGGGGGAAGAGAAACTAGAAGTAGAGCCAGAAATAAAATCTCACCCACCCACAATGTCTCCTTGTACTCACGAAGGACAGTGGCTAGGCTGCAGCCATCGACTTGCCAGTAACTTTAAGTGATTTCTGTGCATTCCAATAAGCCACAGGCTTACTCTGCATCTATGGAGGGAGGGGCTACAGCAGTAGCTGTTGCATGATGCTGTTTTTCATTGCAGGTGGTCCAGAAAAGAGAAGCTCATGACTGTCGATGCCTCTTCAGAGTTTGCTTTGTCCCAAAGGATCCCTTAGACCTCCTTCAGGAAGACCCAGTTGCCTTTGACTATCTCTACCTGCAGGTGAAACTGAAGCATTCCATGGCTCAGAAATTCCAGTTCTCATTTCTGCTTTAAACCAAAGCATGCTCTTGGACCAGCTCAGTTACATGAATATGAAATGCAGAGCACTTAAGAACAGTTCATTTGGGTTCAATTTGCCTTAAATTCTTACATCAACTTGGCTCTTTAAGAGAATGAGATTGAAATGAGTGGCTCCCTATATTTGATGTGTGGTTGTCATGTCAGAGGCCTTATCCTGACTTCTTGAGCTCCCATCACCATGCTGACTCAGTGCTGTTTGTTGCAGAGCTGCAGCGATGTGCTTCAGGAGCGATTTGCTGTGGAAATGAAGTGCAGCGTGGCATTGCGTCTGGCTGCTCTGCACATGCAGGAGAGGATCTGTGCTTGTGCTCAGCCTCAGAAAGTGTCCTTGAAATACATTGAGTAAGTTCCTGCATTTCTGCCTTGCTGTGACTAAGCCTAACAAACGAAGGAGCCAGCTGGAAGTGGCATCAGCTCTATGCTTGCCCATGGTTTCACTCTGGATAGAGGACTGCCTCTGAACCAAAGAGACTGCAAGTTAGGGCAAGGTGGCTTAAAGACTGTCCCTGGTTTCAACCTGCTGAGCTGCTTGAATAATATGGACAGTGTAAGACTGAGGCATGTCTATGAACAGAGGGAGGTTCTGATCTGTAGTTAAAGCAGGGACATAAGAAGTTAGATGAGTGTGATGATGTTCTAGAGGGTAGGAAGGCTCTTCAGAGGGATCTGGATTGATGGACTAAGGCAAATCATGTGGACTTCAACAAGGCCAAGTGCCCAGTCCCACACTTGGGCCACAACAACCCCTGTCAGTGTTACAGGTTTGGGCAGGAGTGGCTGGAAAGCTGCTCAGCAGAGAAGGACCCAGGGATACTGGTTCACATCCAGCTGAACATAAAACAGCAGTGTGCCCAGGTGGCCAAGAAGGCCACCAGCATGCTGGCCTGGATCAGCAATGGTGTGGCCAGCAGGAGCAGGGCAGTGACCGAGCCTCTGTACCAGGCAGAGGTGAGGCCACACCTGGAATCCTGGGTTCAGTTTTGGGCCTTTCACTCCAAGCCAGACATTGAGGTGTTGGAGCAGGACCAGAGAAGGACAAGGAAGCTGGGGAAGGGTCTGGAGAACAGGGCTGGGGAGGAGGAACTGAGGAGCCTGGGGTTGTTCAGCCTGGAGAAGAGGCGGCTGAGGGGAGACCCCATTGCTTTCTACAGCTCCCTGAGAGGAGGTTGCAGCCAGGTGGGGATTGGTCTCTCCTCACAAGTCACAACTGATAAGAGAAAATGGGATCAGGTTTCACCAAGGGAGGTTTAGGCTGACCATGAGGAAAAACTTCTATGCTGAAAGGGTTATCAAAGACTGGAACAGGCTGCCTAGGGAATTGGTTGAATCACCATACCTGGATGTATTTAAAAGCCTAGTCACAGCTGCACCTAGAAGTAAATTGGAGTGAGGTAGTCATGTTGTGTGTACTGTCTGGACGTGTTACAGCACCCTGGAGCTTGGTGTGGTGCCTCTGGCCTTCTCTGCCTATTCTGCACATTCCTGGGCTCCTGTGGGACATGATGGTTGGGCTCAATGATCTTAGAAGTCTTTTTTAACTGAAATGAATCTGTGATTCCATGTCACACAGCTGGGACCCCCTTTGCTCCCTTCTCATCTTTCTGACAGGAGGGACTGGGGAATTGAAAACTTCATCTCACCAACTTTGCTTCGAAACATGAGAGGCAAGGACATAAAGAAAGCCATCAGCTACCACATGAAGCAGAACCAGGTGCTGCTGGACCCTCGGCAGAAGGTAGTGCATGTCCCATGGCTTCCAGGTGCCTCCTAGGATGGCAGCAGCATCTGTCAGGGCCAAAGAGGGAATTTCTTTCCTCTGTAGGTCTCCTCTCTTGGAGGTTTTCTTGTATCTTTTTTTCTTGTAACTTCCTCTGTTGTCCATGCACCCCAATGTCCCTGCTTTTTCCCTGTTCAGTTGCAGCTTGCTTGCCAGATGGCAAATGCCATTATGTGGGATGGTCCTCTACTGTTGCCTATCCAGACCAAGCTACATGTGTTGGTCAGATGCTAAGTCCTGTATGGAGGGAACATCTTCTAACTTGGCAAACCTTCATCTGCTAACCAGTATTTCTTGAAATCACAGCACATGCTGATGACAGTCCAGGTGCGCCTCAGCTATCTGCAAATACTGGGAGACCTGAAGATGTATAACGGGAGGATCTTCAATGCCACCTTGATGGTAGGAGTGCTGTTTGTTTATGTCATGGGGTTTTGGCTTACTGTCTTACTGCTTGACTTGGTGCATCTCTTGTGGCAGTGTACTTGGACAGTAACAAAAAGGCAGGACACAGATGCAGTTTTAACCCTTTTTCTTCACCAATGGGTAAGATCATGTTTTAACCAAAGCAAGCTCTGTCTAAAGCAAGAATGTTCAAGTACTTTGCTGAATTGATTTTTGATGTGAGACTAGCCACAGTGAGTCTTATTCCCTTTCTCTGCTTTGATGCTTGTAGAAAATGTAACAGTAGCTCCGATGATGCTGTTTCAGCCAGCTCCAGTCACAGCATTTTCTCCTGTCCTGAGCTATCACAATAAAAATTGGTACAGGACTCTGATAGGGTAACTCAGCACAGTTCCATTGGAGTGAACAGCACAGCAGCCCTCACAATAATGACGTGTGTTTTGTCTTGTGACTTCTGCTCTCCAGATGAGTTCTGTCTGTGTTTGTTGCACAAAAAAGCTCTATTTGAAAAGCTCCTCCTGGAGCTCTTTCCACAAGAGGGTTTGCAGATGTTTTTTTGCCTGTCCCAGCTTGGATTTGCATTGAACTGTGGACCACAAGCTGTTTTGTACAGAGAACTGAGCAATGTAGGTAGGTCTGTACCAGAGGACAACCTTACTGATGGGTTGCAGAAATGTAATTTCCATTTGTGTGGAAATTGAAAATATTTCTGCCAAATTATATAGGCATTCCTATTTTTAAGTGCCTGATCCTAACAGGAAGTGTTGACATTTCTTCCAAATTCAAAAGTACCTTCCTGAATTTTTAGCCAGCTCCAGCAGGTATCTCTAGGTCCAACTGGCACAGCTTGCCAGGTGACACTGCTGACAGCAGCCTGCTGCTGACCACTTGTGTCAGTGTGAGCTGAAATTCCCCCCACACCAACAATAACCAGGCTAGCTCAGTCTGGAAGTGAATGAAAGCTGTATTTACAAGCAGATCTACAATCTATGATGAAATGCAATGAATATGTACAAATATACAAAATTCACAACATTTACAACAGAAAAGCACAACCAAGGTCTCTTTGCTTCCTCCCAAAGGGGATTTCCCAAGGGGCCTCCCCCCCTCCCGGATCCCCCTGGCAGAAAGCAGAGTTAGCTAAAAGCAAAAAGGCTGTTAACTTAGCTCACCAAGGTCAGTATATTATCTTCAGCCAGAAGAGAAGAAGAAACAGCAACCAGACAGCCCAGCAAGGGAGCCCAGAGCTCAGACTCCGACTGCCCCTACTTGTTTTGAGAAGTGGTTCTTAAACATTTCTATCTATCCAATGGAAGTGTTTAGAACAATCATTATTTTGCCTTCTTACACCCAATAGTGATCTATTTACATTCTTTAGCTTTCTCTGCTTGAACTGTGAGAAGAAAAATTAAAAAGACAGTTTCAAACCATCACACCATTGCTTTGAATCAGCTAGATACTTGTTGCACCTCTGGGGCCACCTGCCTTGGGGGCACAGGGAAACTGGCCGTCCCCAAGCCAGAGAAGAGAATGGCCAGGAGCAGGTGACCTTAAAGCCTGTAAGTGGCAAGGGGCTCCCTTTGCAGCTGGTGCAGCCCAGTCGTCAGGAGAGTCTCATTGAAAGACACCATGCAAGGCTGGGTGGCTGAGAAGTCTCTACCCTGCAGCAGTGAATGGGCTCCTGCTCAGATTTTGGCTACAGTTTTGACCTCTCCCCCTGCAGCTACAGGACAGAGAATCGTACGTTGCCTTGCTGGTGGGTGCCAAGTATGGGGTGAGCCAGATTGTCAACAACAAGCTCAACATTGTAAGGAGTCTGGCTGAGTTTACAAACATCAGCAGGCTGGAGCTCACTGAGGAGTCTGAGAAAGTGAGCATGGTGAAAATCTACCTGCAGGACCTGAAGGTGAGCTGTGCTGTCCTGATGGCCAGCATGTGGCTGTATCAGAGACAGAGATCGTGGGGGGGACTCATTCACACCATCCATACTTTTCACAGTCTGACACTGAGCTGATGATGTCATCAGTACAGAAGGTTTAGATCAGACTGAGTAGGGAAGGCTTGTAGACAGAATACAAAATGACTAAAGAAAAGTTATTTTTCCTGCTGCGCTCCCATCGGTGAGACACGACATAGAAAAATAGTGTAAAGTAATTTCTGTTCCTAATCTGTCCTTCTTGAAAAACTTGGATACTCTGCAGTGATGGTGGTGTAGGAGATGGGAAATGTCTTTTCAGTGTGGAGCAAACAATATTTGCTGTTTTCACTCCCTGCCTCCCCTGCCATTCTCCCCTCCCCTCTCCCCCGACCTGGAAAAGGTGCTGACCCTGCTGCTGGAATCAAGCAGTGCAAAAGATCTTGTCTGCCTCATCACTGGCTATTACAGACTCTTCGTGGATGCAAATATCTCCATATTTACCTGGGCAGAGAAGAGACAGCAACTGCACCGTGTGTCAGCTGAAGAAGGTTTGGAAAAAAAACATTTTGTTCTTTGCCAAAAGTTTGGAAGGAAGTGGTTGGATCTTCCACCATGAAGGGTGTCATTCCCCTCTGGAAACAGCATCATGCTAGAGCAGCAGGCCAGGGGTGTGCAGTGGCACTGGAGATTGCTGTCTGCCTGCCTAGGTGAGACAGCACCAGGTTTATGTGTACCCCAGAGGTGTGGGGCCAGGCAGAGCAGCAGAAACTGCCAGCCAAGGCCAGGTGCCTGCCATGTCAGTGCCAAAATGCCCCTGAATGTTCCTGCTCTTTTACCCACCTCCTGAACAGCCTCCCTCTGCTGGCACCCCTCAGCCAGGAGGGAGAGGACCTGTTTGCTAGTCATCCTGTCCCTGTTCAGGAGAACTCCAGTCTCACAGGGGTTGTAGGCTGAGGCTTTACTGCCACTGCTCTGCATCTCCCTCTGCAGCAGAACCAGGCAAAGCAGGCAGGAGGGACCAGGCCTCCACTGATGGGTTGTGGCCCTGCAGGTCAGGATGCATAGTCTTGATGGGCAAGGAAGGGCAGAACTCTCTGGGCTTTGACTGTTCCCCCTTGCCACAACCAAGGACAGGCTGATAGATGTCTGTAAATCCCAGGGTACGAATCTCGAACCGGCAGTGACTCTGAAGACTCCTGGGAGCTTGATTCCCCCTCAGAGCATGGCTTGGACATTGCTACAACATACTGCAGCACCCATCCAGTGTGCCATGAGGAGGATCTGGGACAGCTCCATAGCCTGCAGGTTGGAAGAAGTGACCAGTGTGATGGGGGAGACAACACAACAGACAGCACATCTGAGGCTTCTGACTCAGCAAACACAGAGAGCCGGGGATTTAAGACAAGTGGCTCCAGTGACTCTATGGATGCACTGGAGGAAGATGAGTTGGAAGCTTACTTTTCCTCCAGACCGGAGATCTTCCACTTCTACACACCAACAGTGCAGCAGGTGAGCAGCTCAGACAAGACCTTCTCCCCTGTTCATGCTGCAGGGAGCTCCAGCAAGGCAGAATCCAGAGACTACTTCTGTTTCTTGCAGGTATCACATGCAGAGGAGTCTGGGTGTGAAGACAGCCCCTCTGAGCAGAGAGGGGAGGACACTGGTGTGTCTGTGCTGGAGACTGAGCTGTCTGAGAGAAACACCATAGGCTACTACAGCCTATGCTACAGCACATCCCCTGCTGGTAGCACGGAGAGGAGCAGCACCAGTCACAGCCCTCAAAGAAGCCCTTGGAAAGATGTATCTGCCCAGGAAGAGGCACCATGTGGAGCAGAGCCAGCAACAGATGCCAGTGATCTCATATTGGAGCCACCTCCAGGCTTTGGTGACACCAGCTCTGAGGAGGAGTTCTATGATGCTGCAGACAGGCTCAGCCCCCAAGATGCCCGGGCAGGTAAACCTACACGCCACAGGTCACCTTCCTTACACCCCCCAGGGCTGAGGTGTGGCCTGTTTCCCCTCTCAGTCTTCCTGAAGGGATTATCTTTTAGCTCTTCATAGTTTTCCCAAGACTTTTGAAAGACCTTTGAACACCCAGAGCTGCAGTTTGCAGGGAGGTTTGTCATCACCTCCAAGCATTGTATCCCAGAAAAAAAAAATAATTCTTGGCTTTTTAGTTTGGCATTACGGAAAGTTCCCACGATTCTGCAGGATTTTGAGAATAGTGATCCATGGCTCTGCCTGATCCTGAAGCCAGTATGCTGCAGAAGTTGAGTTCTCTGAATCCTTTTGTGCAGGCTGATTCTTCAGTGAGGAAATAGTGACAAGTCCCAGAAACAGAACAAGAGAAAGATGCCTGTCCTGGAACTGACACGGAGTTCACTGCATTTCAAATATTCCCACTGCCATGCAGTACCTCCTCTGCCATCTTCCTTCAAGCTGAGGAGAGCTAAAAGCCCTCAAACATTATTGTTCCATGCACCCATAAGCTCAAAAATAGTTTTTGGGTCAGGAGCATGTTACTTAGGGGCCAAAGAGTCCTGTGGCTGAGCAGCTCCCTGGTGAGTTTATTTTCTCATAAAGAAAAGGATTCTTGTTTCTGAGACAGTCAGCTCTCTTAATAACTGAATTTCTTAAGAATTTGGTTTGCATTCTTCATGCATGGTAACAACACAGTGATCAAACACAAATTGGTAATCTCCTGAATTTTTACCATTTAAATACCCAGGCTGGGAATTTCTAATCACATTTCTATTTGCTGTTAATAAATCTCCAGCTGCAGGCAGTGCTCTCTGTAGCTGCTGCTACTATTACCACATTTAAGGTGAGAATTGCAGCTGTACCTGCAGTCAGATCAAGTGACTGCAGCAAACTACAGGCCCTGGACTGCAGCCTTGGTAGCCACAAGCTCTGACCCTGCTTTTCATGACATAGCTGATGCTAACATGAAAGAATTTTCTTTGGCACTCAGTTGCAGGACCTGTGTTAAGACCTTTTTGGCCTACTGCAGAGATGCAGATATTCTGCTGCCTGGGACTATTTCCTGACTGTTACGGTTTGTTTTTTCTTTCCAGCAGGCTTCAATGTGATGTCCTGGCAGGGTAGAGACAACTGCTCATGCATCCCAAAGAAACCACAGTGCTATAGCTCAGAAGAAAATGTGATGACAAAGCAGACTGCAAGGGAGAAGGAGCTGGCATGTGCCAAGAGCCTGAGGAAGAGGAGATCTTTCCTGCAAACTGATTACACCTCGCAGGTCACTTTCCCCTTGGCTTTGCCAGGCTCTCTGCAGAGCTGTTGCTCTTGGCCACCAACTGCCCCACTCCTTGCTCAAACACCAGCTTCACCCTCCTCAGAGACCACCAAAGATGCAGACCTGGGATGTCCTGCTGCCACCTGGGCCCAAAGAGACAGTGCTAGCACAAATGCCTCCCCTGAACCGGTGGAAATGGAGCCTGACACCATGGAAACAAAGCCAGTGACTGACTTGGTGATCTCTTCCCTTTCAGCTGTTCAGCTGCAGGGTGACCAGCGCAGAGAGCAGAGTGCAGGGGTGACCACACAGGTGGGCAGTGGCCTCCAGCCTGCACATGTCACACCTTTCCTGTCTCAGGAGGAAACTGTGTCCCTTCCTGAAGGACAAAGCAGAGCTGCCCAAGAAAGTTCCTCTGTAAAGCCAAATGGAGTGAGCGAGGAAAGCTGCAAGGCCACTGGAGGCTGGATGGCCCAAGTGGCATTGGAGGAAATGGGAGAGGTGATGACAGTCCAGCACAAGGCTGGTGGTGCACCTCCATTCCTGGGCCAAGAGGTGACCTACCTTGCTAATGGACACACACTGCCACCCTCAGCTCAAGGCCCCAGCGTGGCCTCTCCCCATGAGGAGGCCCAGGACAAGAAGAATGCTGGGAGGCAAGCAGTATCCAAGGGGCTTGTGCCAGCTCCTTGTGAAAAGAGAAAAGCCCATGGCAACAGCTGTCCTGGACAGAGCAGTGACAGTGCCTTGCCAAAAAGCAGACAAGTGGTGAAGAAAGAGGCCCTCTGGAAGGTGCACAGCAAAAACCATGTGGGCTTTCCAGAGGCAAGCCAGCTCTTGGCAGATTGCAGCAGCACTTCAGGGGTTCTAACTCGCCTGTCCTGGCTCTCATTTGGGGTGAGGACAGACCTCACATCACCCAGCCCATATCAGGAAAGGGTAGATAACACACAAGAGCTTTCAGCCTCTCGGAAGACCAGTGGTTGCCTGGGGGCAGATGCTGTCAGAAGGGAGATGCCAGCATCTCCAGCTGGACCACTCTCTGAGAAAGTGGTGGTAAGCAGTGAGGTGCTGGATGGAGAGTCCAGAAAAGATGCAGAAAGTGCGGCTCACAAACAGCTGTGGCCTGTTCAGAATCCTCTTCACAACGAACAGACTACTGAGGTGGAGAAAGACTCTCTTCTGACTCCATCTGCTGGGTTTTCCTCAGGCACAATTCCCCTAGGCTCATTGGGGAAAAGAGCAGGAGACCATGGAGCTTCAAAACGCTCCTTCCTCTGCTTTAACCACAAGAAGAATGAGCAGACACCTCCTGATGCCATCATGATCAGCACAGAGAGGAAGACATCACCACAGCTTGGGACAGACAAGTGCAGCTGTCACCTGTCCTACATCAGCTGCTTCCACAGGCCTGATGACAAGGGGGAACGTGAGATCACTGTCCCCATGTGCAGCACATTTCTAGGGCCCCTCACCACCCCACCACCCAGCAGCTGTAGTCTTCCTGCGGCCCCTGTGAGCTGTTACCCCATCTCCATTGCTAGGGGTGTGGCCGGGCAGGATCCTCACATGCAAGCCCTCAGCCAGCTGAAGGACCAAGCATGGATGAGCCCTGCAGATTTCTCCTGTATCCTAGCTTACACCATAGAGCTTCAGGAGGTTGTGGCGCAGCTCTCTGGGAACCAAAGAACCCACCTGCAAGATCAATGTGCAGAGCAGGGTGCTGAGAGCAAGGGTGCCCTTGGCTTAGCCTCCCGGGACCTGCTGTCCAGCTGCCAGGAGCTCCTAAAAATAGAGCAGCCCCTCAAAGAGCTGCAGGAGGTGCTGAGGGTGACATTTGACTACCTGCTTCAACTGGCAGTGGCCTGCTTCCAGGTGACACACTGCCAGCAGTGCAGGCAGAGGCAGCCAGAGCTTGGGGCTGCACTGGTGGATGTGGTGGGCACCTACCACCAGCTTGTGCAGGCTGTTTACCAGCAGCTTCACAGGCAAAGCTGCCCGGATCTGGGTGCCAAGCTCCTTGCCTGCCAACACACAGCCCTCACTGCTGCCATGTTTTGTCTCCTGCAGCAGTTCAGTGCACAACCATCGTTGTGATAGAGCTGTTAGGTGGCACACAAGTGCACAGGGTGGGGAAGAGCCCAGCCATGTTCCCTCAGTCCACTCTCAGGCTCTCCCCCATGGACTGTTTCACGCCACAGGCCATGCCTATGCCTAGCTCCTCCAAGAGCTGCCTGTCCTGCTCAGGGAGCAGTCATGGGGCACTGCCTGCTGCCCTCCCTCCAGCCCAGCTTTATGCAGTTCCATGATCTCTTTTATATGCAAACTTCATATATGCAAAGTGGCTTAAGTATCTTGCCTGGGGCTTGTCCCTTATCTCCCAAAGACCTTGAAGGCTGCCACTCTCACTGTGCTGTCCCGGCCACCCTCTGCCACCTGTGGAGAAAGACAGGAATTTTCTGGCTTGCCCTTCCTCCTGCTCTTTACTCTCCAGGCAGACTATGAAGTAGAGTGATACCAAATCTTTCCCCCTGCCTGAAATGGAGCAACTTAGGCTGCTTTGTCTGCCTTCCATGGTGAGGATGTGCCTGGACTTGGAAACCTCTTTGGGAACTAAGCCATGCTGCATTTAACTGCTTTTCCTTGAAGGATGGATGGCAGAGGGCTGTGCCAAGTGAGGGAGGCAGCACCACAGCCTGCTCTTCTGACAGAATTTCTGTATCAGGCAGCTCTATTTGTTTGCTAACACTTGAGGAAGTCCCCAGTTACCCCCCACGTAGATCCATGTCTTCCAGAAGGAAGGAGTGAGCCCCCAGGCTCCTCTATGGAATGACCTCCTGGCTGGCTGCCCAAGGAGAGGGCAAGTTCCCAGCCTTGTCGGTAGCTCTGTCATGCCCCCTGAGGCGTCCCGGTGCTGGGTGTCAGCAGTCTGCACCGAAAGCTGTCCATCTGTGGGCCCCCAGCGAGCCAGCCCTGTGTTAGAAGCGTCACTTACAGCGAGGAGGGCAAGGGCAGGTCCCTGGTGGCTACCCACAGACAATGCTATGGCGAGAAGCTGTTGCTGCAGCCGAGCATGCTCAGGACAGTCTGCAGCAGGCAGTGACAGAGCTGGGTGGGACACAGCTCTGCCCATCCACACG
Source organism: Indicator indicator (assembly GCF_027791375.1). Classification (NCBI taxonomy): domain Eukaryota; kingdom Metazoa; phylum Chordata; class Aves; order Piciformes; family Indicatoridae; genus Indicator; species Indicator indicator. The sequence goes on from NW_026539146.1 coordinate 79,027, forward strand.
TTCCCCTTGCACTGGAGCAGAACCTGCCTGGGGCTCTGGGACACGTGAGGGAGGCCACCTCCACTTTTTGCTCAGCGTCTAATGCTTCCAGAAGGAGAGGGGCAAGTTCTTGCAGCTGCACCTTGGTGTGAAAGAGAATGCCACAAGGGCAGAAGAGTGAGCTGCACCACCCTCGAGACATAGCTAGAGTTAGCCAGGCTGACTCTAGCAGCCAGATGAATGAACATGCATAGGAGACCAGCAGTCCACAGCAAATCCTCCAGCCAGTGCTCCCAAGGCTGCTTACAGGCAGCCAGCTACCAGGGCATGCTGCTTCCCTGGCCATATAGGGACAGAGTGGCCAAAACAGTGCAGCTGTCTGGGTTCATGCATGCTGCTGCCTGGGGGCTGTTACTCTGTTGCAGTGTCTTACAGTGAAGCCCAGGTGCAGCCCTCTAACTGCACAGCAGCAGCTGAGGGGTAGGGGAATGCAAAATGTAGCCAGCAGTGTGCCCAGGTAGCCAAGGCAGCAAATGGCATCCTGACCTGTATGAGAAATAGTGTGGCCAGCAGGAGCAGGGAAGTCATTCTGCCCGGTATTCAGCGCTGGTTAGGCCACACCTTGAGTACTGTGTCCATTTCTGGGCTCCTCAGTTTAAGAAGGACATTGAGATACTTGAATGTGTCCAGAGAAGGGCAACGAGGCTGATAAGAGGTCTCGAGCACAAGCCCTGTGAGGAGCAGCTGAGGGAGATGGGATTGTTTAGCCTGAGGAAGAGGAGGCTCAGGGGAGACCTTACTGCTCTCTGCAACTACCTGAAAGGAGGTTGTAGCCAGGTGGGAGTTAGTCTCTTCTCCCAGGCAACCAGTGGCAGAACAAGAGGACACAGTCTCAAGCTGCACCAGGGGAAGTTTAGGCTCGAGGTGAGGAGAAATTTCTTCACAGAAAGAGTAATTGGCCAGTGGAACGTGCTGCCCAGGAAGGTGGTGGAGTCACTGTCCCTGGAGGTGTTCAAAAAAAGATTGGATGTGGCACTTGGAGCCATGGTTTAGTTGTCAGGTGGTGTTAGGTTGGACTTGATGATCTCTGAGGTCTTTTCCCACCTGGTTGATTCTGTGATTCTGTAACTGGAGCATGCAGGGGACACTGAGAGCCCAGTGAGGCTGCAGGCTCCTGCATGCACAAATTCAGCCTCTGCTGGGAGCAGCTGCTGCTGCTGCAGACTCTGCTGATAGGGTTTCACAGGCACGGAGCACCAGATGGTGGAAGAGGCTCTTGATGGGAAGGAGAAAGGAAAGCACATGAGCAAACGGGATTGTAATTTGCCTGAGAGGACCTTCAAGTCCTTCCACGGGTGGTCACACAGTCACTGACCACAATGGTTGGCTTTTTAGCAACTGATTGAGGTTAGCACACTTACATTGCATCAAAAACTCACTCTGCTGCAGCCATGAAATGCATCACAGCTCCCATTGCAGGGTGCAGCCAAATCCCAGAATACCTCTCCAGGAGGTGAGCTTCTCCCGTCACATTTTGAGGATACACCAGGTGGCAGTGACTGCAAGGACACCACGGAGGTTTAAACATTTCATTTCAGATCTTTATGTTATCTGCACAGGACACCAAGTCCTTGGGCCCTCTGGTTTAAAGTTCTTAGGATATGGTGCACCTGGGAACAGGTTCTCTGCTGGGGACTCACTTCCCACCTTGTGATCCCCAGCTGGAACAGCTCTGACTCTTTCTTCACCACTGAGCTTTGCAATACTGACTTCACCTTACTTAAGAGTTTAATGAAGATGAAAGAAATACCTTAAAGCTGTCCTTCCCCTCCCAGATCAAATGTAGATGCCAGTCAGAAATGCTCTAACAAGCATTTGCAGAGAATCCAAACCAAATTCTTGTCTTTCCTCGGCCACTGGCCTCCAGTGGCTTTTGTTCCCTGCTCAAGGGGAAAAATCACTTCCAGGGGTGTGCTGATGAGGTAGAATGTGTCACTCTCAGCAGGGTCCTTACTCAGAGATGTTTATGCACAGTCATGCTGGTGCCTCTGCTTGGAGTTTGCCTCTCGTGCCTGCACAGCTCCTTGCATCACAAAATGCAGCAGGGTCATGCTGAGGTGCTTCGCCCTATTTTGCTGCATCTGGCAGCACGTAGCCTTTTCCAGCGGCAACTCCAGCCTTCAGGGCTGCTGGCCAACTTTGGGTCTTGTAGTAAGTGGACAGAACATCAAAGACTGTTGGGACAGAGAGAGGTGCCATGCGGTGACAGCAGTGCCAGCAGCCAGCACAGTGACAAACACCCAGCTGGCTGCAAAACACCTGCAAGCTGCAGCAGCTCATGTGGTCTGTGCTGCCTCTGAACAAACACCTGATGAGCAAGTGCCTGAGGCAGCTCTTGTAGGAGCAGATGGCTTTTCTAAAGATGACTGCAGGGACCTCTGGCTGGGAAAAGCAGAGGCTGTGTCACCTAAAGCAAGGTGCCCCCATCACTATTCTGACTCCACACAGTACATCCAGTGGGTCACAGCTGCTGTGCTTCCACCACAGCTCCTCGGGTGCCATGTCCCTGCATCAGGCTTGCCCTGACACAGATGTGCTCTCTGTGCAGCTGTGCTTGGTGCTCTGCAGAGATCTCTGCCACCTCCTCTGCCCTCCTGTGATGGAGATGGCCTCAAAGTCCTCATGCCAGAGGTAAAAATGTACTAGAGCTGGCCTAGGACATGACCCTGGCACAGAGGCAATTACAAAGCCACGGACTGCCAGCAGAGGAAGAGGGGCATGGGCTGATCCACTGATGTGACCAGCTGGTCCAGCCTGTGGTTGCAACATGGAGCAATTGGAGTGGTACAGCACACAGACCACACACCCTGGTGGTGGGAGCCTTCACTGAGCCAAAGAGGCCTCCCCTTCCTGAAGCTTTGTCTGACTTGCAGCAGCAGCCACCGCCTAAGAGCTCCCAAAACCACTCACTGATTTGTGCAGAGTGGCTGAGGTGAGTCCTGCTCCCCTGACAAGAGCCTGATGCAGAGCAGCACACAAGACCTTTAAAACAGAGGCAGCTGGGATAAAATGTTCCAAGAGAAACTTCTGCTCCCAGTGTTCCTCCTGTTAGGCAGCATTGGACCTCCCTCCATTTTGCAAAAACTGCTGCTCCAGTGCTCGACAGCCTGCCCCTGCTGCAGCCCAGAGGGCTCCACTCTCACCTTGGTTGATCGCCAGTGTCTCCGAGTAGTAGTTCCTAGTGCTGGTGGATTTCACCATGTACTCACGGATGGGCAGCCGGGCTGTCTGCAGGGCCTGCTCCTGTGCCCTCTGCAGGGTCAGCTTCTGCAAGGGCAACAAGAACAAGGTGCCTGACGTGCACTCGCAGAGCATGCACATCACTGGGTACGGGCAGCTACAGAGCTGAAACCTGTCCTGGGGTCACTTCACACGCAGACTGCTGCAGTCTCGCTCAGCCTGATGCTGAACCCAGGCAGGACCTCGAGAGAAAACAGCTGCTGGCTTAACAGTGATGCTTCAAATGGAGGCAGCAGCAGCCCTGTCTCTGCTCTCAGGAGAGAATGGGGCAGACAGCACCTTCACCTTCCAACAGGCTACTACTCACCTTGTGAATACTCTCATCCACCAGGCCTCCAAGGACATACACTTTATTTGCATCAATATCTTCAAGGACTGGAAACAAAAGTAAGCATTTGCTCACCACAATATAACAGTAAAATCCTGCTCCACACCATTCTTCAAGGAAGAACCTATTCTTATGAGAAAGTCATGGCCAGGTTCACCCTTTACCCTGGAGCCCCAGACTATCCATGAGTCTGAGAGTTCTGAGGAAGAATCAGCTGCCAAAGCCCAGCCATGGGCTTGGGGATATAGTTTACGGGGTGAACTTTGTAGAGTAGGGTTATTGGTTGGACTTGGTGATCCTGAGGGTCTCTTCCAACCTGAACGTTTCTGTGATTCTGTGAAATGTGGAGATCAGACACAGAGGGTGCCAGAGGTCCCCTGCACTGCTCCATGTAAGTCCTGTCCTGCTGTGGCTGAGCTGCTTAGGCTGGTCCCAACCTGCCTCACTGGCATCTCTGCCCACTGTCAAGGTTTCCTCCTAGAACTTTCCCCCACCTTGTGTGCCAGACTCTTTATCACAGTAAGGCACGTGGGTAAAACAATAAAGGGACCACAACCCCAGGAACATGTGGCCAGTTCGAAATGGAGGAAGAGGAGAAAATAAACGCAACAGCAAATTAAGCAACAGAGAGAAGATTATAGCTGCAGCATTATTTCAGAGAAAGATGTCATTCAGAGTGTATCCAGAACTGCCACAGCATCTCTACTTTGTGGTACTACAAACTACAGTGGAGTGTACACATAGATTTTTGAGTTAAGTCTGCTGCAGATCTCACACAGCACTGAGTTGAAACCTCATTCTATGCCAAAACAGACTGAGATAGTAAGAGACTGAGCCACATAAACAGTACAGTTCATGCAATTGGAGACAAATGCCTGGAAGTCAATCACCTGAAGCATGCCATAGTTTCAAAAATAAAACCCAACCTTTTGCCCCAGTTCCCCTGTGCCTAAAGTGTGTAAAATATTTACCGTTCTCTGAGTCAGGAGTGAGATAAACAATTGCATCTAAAGGGAACAGGTCCAGGTAGCTTTCTTGAGTTGTATCCATCTCAAAAATGAAGACAGGGAGAGAGGGAACCCATCAGCCCAAAGTCCATCTTCCAGAGCAAAACCCCCTCCCCCACAAAGAAATGTTATGGATCTGACACTACTGCCTTAGGTGTCTGCACTCCTGCAGCAGGGGCTTTAGACTAGAAAATGTTTCAGGATGATCACTGAACAGTATGGCCTCATCAAAATCCCTAGGTGTAGCTTGAGAAAGGGAGATCAGCAATAATTACCTAATTTTAAACAAGAGATTCAGGAATCTCCCCTCACTGCTATCATGCTGTAGAACACACATGCAGGTCTCACACCAAGCTCCATACAGAAACTCAGGCCAAGAATGAGTGACCTGTGACCAAGCTGGTGTGTCTTGCCTGTCCCCAGTACAAAAGATCTCTCTGCAGAAGCAGCATCTGGAGAAGTAATTCTGCCGGCAGGAGGAAAATGAGCTCTAATCTGAAGGCTTTACACACCACCCCATTACCTGTCAGCTCTTGTCTCCTGTCTGCAGGCAGGGAGGTGTGCTCTTAACCACCATCACTGAACTGCATTGCCACACCACTCACAGCTCTCAACCCAGCCCACCGCAGCTTGTCTTGGGCCAGCACTGTGGCTACAGGGTGCCAGGAGCCCGGAAAGGGCTGTGGTCAGGGAGCCTTACCAAGTAACTGGAGAAGCCATCATTCATGCGCAAGCACTCCCTGTAGATCAGCGAGCCCTCCACAAACTCTGTCAAGCAGAGCCAGAAGGGCTTCTCTGCTCGCCTGTTCGCCCCGTAGAGTCTCCTGATCTGTGAGGCCAGGCGGCTCGTCTCCTTCAACAGACAGCAAACAGGTGACCCCCAGACCCAGGGCACACAGCTCCACCCAGAGCCTGCAAGTAGCCCTGACAGCTGTGTCACCCAGCACCTGCTGAGACTCTGTTCTGGGAAGCACAGTTCAGCCACCTCTGAGCCTTGAGGAGAAGCCAGCAACCGCCAGAGGCTGCATTTCAGAGAGCTGCTGTGCACACCCTCAAATGTCCCAGCTCTAGGGGGGCTGGAGATTTTCTCAGTCTCCCAACACAGCTAGAATAAACCAGCAACTTGCCTCAGCCACCCCTTCTCCCTTGGACACTGCAGAACAGAGAGACAGACAGATGAGATGGATGGCTGAGGCAACCTTTAAAAGGTCCTGTCCAACCGAAAGCACTCATGATGCTATGATTAGGGCAGTTGCCAGGTTGTGTCAAGACTACAATGAGGCATGTCCGCTAGATCTCTAGGAGGTTTCTGGACCCTGGAGAAGGATTGTGCTGGCAGGCAGCACCCATGCAGAAGCCCCCATACCTTCTCTGTCATATGGGCAGCCACGCCGAGGTCTATGCAGAGCCAGGGTCCCGAGGCCCGGGCCGCCAAAAGTCGTTCCTTCGCGAGGGAGGCCACAGCCCTGCCACCATTCCGGCTAGCAGCCCCTGTAAAGAAGAGGACAGGACAGGGAGGGGACACGGCAGGGCAAGGTGAGGGCAACCCAGGCCCCGTGGGGCCTCGCCAACCCGCAGCCAGACCTCTCTCGGCGGGGCCGCGACGCGCCGCCCCTCACCTGGGTTCTCGGCCCGCCGGGCTCTGCTCCTCTCCCGCTCCTGCGCCCGCTTCCTCCTCCTCGCCGCCAGCACCCGCTCCCAGCGCCTCCGCTTCCTCAGCACGTTCCGCTGTGGGGGCAGCGGAGCCTCAGGCCTGCGGGCTCCTGCCGCCAGCGGCCCGGCCCGGCCTGCCCGGCCGGCCCTGCGCCGCAACACCTACCGAGCACGGCGCCGCGCCGTCCGCCTGCTCTGCGCCGGGGCTGACGGCCGAGGGCTCGATCTGCAGCAAGCGGAGGGCCTCGCAAGATACTGCAGTCTCCTGCTCGAGCTCCGCCCGCACACCGCCACCAACACCACTGCCTCCCTCCATCGCTGCCGCACCTCCCTCCGGGGCGGGGCTGCAGCCGGAGGGGCGGGGGCGGGGCGGGCGCAGGCCCGGCGCCCCGGACGGAGGCTGCCAGCAGCGCCGCGGGTGCAGGCGAGCGTTCGCCAGGCCGGAGAGAGAAGGGGGCGGAGGGGCCTGCCGAGGGAGGGCCGGCTGGGCTGGGCCGGGCCGGGCCGAGCCGCGCCCACCCGTCTCGGCCCCCTCTTCTTCGGCCCGCGGCGGGAGGACGGGTGAGCGGGGACGCGCTGCGCGCTCTGTGCCGCGCCCGTCCGCCCGTGAGTAGCGGTCGGCCCGGGACTGAGCGGGAAGCGATGGATCTGACTCGGCACCTCTGGGGCTGTGAGGGTGGCTTCTGGCCAAACGCGGACCAGGGGCCGGGTCTGGTCTCGGTGCTCTCGGCTGCCCCGGCGGCGGGCCCGGCCGTCCTCTCCCGGGAGAGGCGGTGGAACAGAACAGCGGTATCTACATCGGCTGCGGCCTCCGCGGAACCGTGGAGGTCCGCCGAAGCCGCCGTCTTCTGCCCCTGGCCGGTTCCCCGGTCGTCCTCGGATTGTCACACACCGTCGCAAATGGAGAATGAATTCCCGCCGAGAAGCTGCCGCCCCGTGGCACGCACCCTGCGCCCTCCGGCGCTTGTCCTCCCATGACAGAGTGGGAAACCCACCGGAGCCTTGCTCTGACGTGTGCGGGCCTGCTCCGGCCTGCACCTGGGGTACAGCTGACCCTCGTGTGGGGGCAGCCCTTGCTTCCAGGTGCCTCAAGCAGCTGCTTGCTGCATCTCGGTGCATTTTTTTACTTGTCCTGAGAAGTTTCATTTCTGAGATGGCTTTCCTGTTCACACTTGCTTTAGCGCTCTTCTCATCATTGTCAGCCCTGGATACATTCTAGTACTGCTCTTCCAGTGTCTTCCTTCCTTAAAGCAGCAAGTGGAGGTGTCTCTGATGCAGCTGTCCTTGTTGCTGGTTTATGCTGCAGTGGTATGTTGGTATTTCAGGCCAGAACTGAAGTATATGCCAAGAAAAAACACTAAGAATGTCTGATCCAGCAGGTTTCGCTTTCACCCCAGAACTGTGGAGATCACTATGTGCTGGTGGGGTGATTAGGTATCCTTACAGTGTTGCTGGGAAGGTCCTGTACTGCTGTGGTATGTGGAGAGCCAGGAAGGCACTCAAGGTGTGCTCCAAGCTGGGCTCAGGATCCCCAGGCTTTGCTTCCCTGCCTGCATCCACTGCCCACCACTGAGTCCCTCTATTCCCCTGCCCAGCATGCTCATAAAGATGCAGCAGCTGCTGTCATAAAGCCATTTGCCACACAGCTGACAGCAGTGGAGTATTATGAAGAGTGGCATAGTCTTGTCCATACCTAATACTGCCCAATGCTGTCTGCTCTAGGCATCCAGAAGGCCTGATTCTGCTGTCCCATCTTGTTCTGGAAGAGGGAAGGTGTCTTTGCCTGGAGGGCTCATTGGCAGAAAAATAAAAGGCCCTGAATCTATTCTTTCTCCCCTTTGTTTGGCGGAGATCTGTTAGGGCCACTAGTGGGTGTCCTTGTGATGTTGCTTTGTGGCAGAAAACAGCATTATTGGTGGCAGACACTTCCTGAGCTGAGGAGTGGCCACAGGTTCAGCAGTGGTGTAGGTGGGCTAGTCCATGGCTGCTGAGGGCTGCAAGGAGCTGCAGCTGAGGCAGTGGATAAGAGAGAGGCAAGGGGAGGTGATGCTTGCCAGGTGCCCACAGAGCAGCTTTGGGCTATAGTCAGGAGTGAGACTTGGGTGTTTTTTCCCCAGGGCCCTGACTGCCCTCCTGATGGAGCAGCAAGTAGCTTGCAGAGGTGACCCCGAGTTCTGTCATAGCAGGAACAGCTGAAGGAAGGTCCTCCTGCTAAAGGCTGCTGAGGAGATATGTCTCCTTCCAAATAACAAACTGTCCTACCCCCTTTCTCCCCAGCTGCTGCCTCTCTTGGCTTCAGGGGCACTCTGGAGGCAGCCCTGGCTGGCATACAGCATCAAGGAGGAGAGGCCTGTTGGGCAGTACCCGGTACCCAAGAAGGACATGCTGTATGATATCGTGGAGGTCATGGAAGAAGTAGAGAAAAAGGTAAAAGAGTTCTGTTGCAAGACTTTGCCACTGGAAAGGGTCCAAATCTGAGCAGTAAGAGAACAGTTCTGGTCCAGCTAGGGCTAACGCAAAGCTGACAGGAGACCAGCCTGGCCAGCACTTCATGCAAAGCCCCTTCCAGTCCACAGAATAGGGATTTTGCTGCAGTGTGTCAACAGGATTTTGAGTCTGGCTGGTTCCATGAGAGCAGTGGGTTGTTTCAGATGGTATTTCAAGTGAGCTGGAGCATTTGTTTTTCTGGGAGAGCAGAAACTTGACAAACCATTAGAGGTGTTTTTGACACTATCAATGGAGAAAAAGCAAGGGAGGAGCTGTTTTGATGACACTATTGAAAGGTGCAGGGTATTTCTGCGTTTGAACTTGGCCATGTTTTCTCCCAAGCCCAACAGGCTGCATGGTGGTAGTACAGTAAGCCTGATGCAAACTGTAAGGGGAGAAAGAGGGAACTGGACAAGAGTTTCCTTCTCTGCTGAAGAGAGGAGTGCCACACAGTTCTTCCTGGTGGCTGAAGCACTCCACCAGCCACAGCTCCCTGGAGACTTGGGGTGGTGCTTGTCCATCCCTTTGCTTGCAGCAGCACTAGTGAAGCTTGCATAACAAAGGAGTCAGCAGTCTTGAGGGTAAATACGATGTACAGAGGAAGAGCCAGCTCTAGTGTCACATGTTGTAACGCAAGCCCCTGTGTGTTTGTGTGCTGCAAGGATCAGCAGTGACCTGTGTAGGATCCAGTGAAGCTAGAAGGCTTAGATATCCCAACAGTGGTGCCAACCTCTGTTTCCAGAGGTTCTGAAGTAAACTGGTGGCTTGTGCACAATGAGGGAAGAGCTTCCCCTTGGTTACCTAGAAGCAAGCAGAGGGCAAGACAGGAGGAAGGCACAGGCAGTTGTGGGACAGTGGAGGGAAGGGGAGAAGTTGCTCTCCTTTTCCATGACAGCCTGAAGAGCCTGTGGGCTCTTTCACAATTACAGCAAACCCAGTCTGTTCAGAAATGCAGTGGGCAGCCAGGCACCAGGGCTGATAAATTCTAGCTGACTGCTGGGACCCAGGCAGCTTGTCCTGCATGTGGAGACATCAAACAATACTGGGCCCCTCAATTCAAGAGAGATATTGAGGTATTGGAATGTGTCCAGAGAAGGGCGATGAAGCTGGTGAGGGTCTGGAGCACAAGCCCTGTGAGGAGAGGCTGAGGGAGCTGGGGTTGCTTAGCCTGGAGAAGAGGAGGCTCAGGGGTGACCTCATTGCTGTCTACAACTATGTGAAAAGAGGTTGTAGCCAGGTGGGGGTTGGTCTCTTCTCCCAGGCAACCAGCAGCAGAAGGAGGGGACACAGTCTCAAGCTGTGCCAGGGGAGGTCTAGGCTGGATGTGAGGAGGAAGTTTTTCACAGAGAGAGTGATTGCCCATTGGAATGTGTTGCCCAGGGAGGTGGTGGAGTTGCTGTCCCTAGAGATGTTCAAGAAAAGACTTGAAGAAGAAAAGAGGCACTTAGTGCCATGGTCTGGTTGATTGGATAGGGCTGGGTAATAGGTTGGACTGGATGATCTCTTCCAACCTGGCTGATTCTATGATTCTATAAGAGGTGAAGAAAGAGCCTGGGCATCAGCATTTACTGGGGGCAAATCAGAGTGAAACAGGGCAGCATCCTTGTGCCAGCACATAGAGCACTTGTGTGCCAAGGGCTCAGGCTGGGCCAACCCTGCCTCATGTCGTGTAAGCCTGAAGGGACCAGGAGAGTAGTGGGAGAGTTGGGATGATCAAATGCAAGAACATCTGTGTTGGGGAACTTGCTTGTCAGGAACTTGTCAGGGAGAACCCACGGCGAGGGAAGACCCGCACAATCAATATGATTGATAAGCAAGTCTCAACTTTATGGTTCAAAAGCACAGCTTATATAGCATCTTTGGCTAAATATGCACAGGTGGCATAATTCTATTGGTACAACTTAATTGAATATACCAAGTGTCATCATTTAATTGGTTTAAGGTAAAAAGCTCAATTATAATGTCACGCCTACTTGCAATTAATTCTACGTGCAGTTCCACAAACTTCTCTCTCATTAGGTACTTATTTTCATCCTGTTAAACACAGCTGCAAGGACAACCACAAGGCCATAGTAACCTTGGCACATCCTGTAGTTCAATAACACAGCTGCAACACATCAGCCTAAAAGCTATCTGTGAGCAATAAGCAAAAAGATGGAGTATGGCCTACATATTTTGCTCAAACAATTGTTACATAAAACCATGTCCCTTAGATTCGAGCCATTCTCCAACACATCTGGAGACAGCCTCTCTGGAGAGCAGCTCACCAGTGTGGTGCTGTGATTATTGGTGCTGTGGCTGGAGTGAGTGAGGCAGTTAGCCACAGGATAACACTGCAGCAACACCTGATGTCATGCTCAGCTGTATGTACAAGTGGGCTCAAGGAGACAGAAAATGGGTCTGCAGAGACTTCCTGGACTGCTCTGCTAACAAATTGTGCTCCAAACCTCACATGTTGAAGTCTCTCTCTATGCTAAGTGACAGTTCTTGTTTTTCTTTCCCCGTGAATAGACTGGATTCCTGCCCAAGGTGTTCAAAGCTATGTCTCACAGACCTGCTGAATTTGGAGCTTTTTTTGCTTACTACAATGCCATTATGAACAAAGACACAGGTAAACCGTACCACCACCCCAAGTGCTCTTCCCTTTGTAGATGTGAAAAGTTGCTAGGAGGAACACTTCTGACACCCTCAGATGTCTTCCATCACTTTGTCTTCTCCCAGCCCATAACAGCTGCCAGAGTCTGGAAGTGCATGGCTGCTTCTGGCTTTGCTCCTCTTGCACACAGCTTCACACCCTTTAGCTTGTGGTTCAAAGGCAGAGCTCAAGGTGAGCTCTGCTGCCTTGCTGCACTGTGCTCTATACCATGACAGAGAAAGGAAGGGATGCTGCCTAAGGGAAGGTGAGCCAGCAGCTGGGTGTGCTGGCCTGGAATAGGAACAGGCGATGGTTTCTTGGGCAAGGCTGTACCTTCATGATGCCAGAGCAGGGCAGGTCTGACAGCTATAACTGGTTCAGGTCTGTGGGGATGAAGAAGATAAAGCTAGAAGGTCAGCCTAGGGCTCAGTCAGGTTCCACACCAGGCTGGCACTGCAGTGTGCCTCAGGTGGGGTCCCAGTCATGGGCCCAGTGAAAACCAGCTCCTGAGAGAGAAGCAGATCCCTGCCGAGCCTGCCTGTCTCTTCCTTCACAACAGTTCTTGGCCACGAGCTACCCAAGAACAGCATGAAGTCTGTGAAGGAGGATGTGCCCTCTGCTTCCTGGTGTGCTGTGCCAGTGTCTTTGAACCCAGAGTGTCCATACCCTGCAGCAGCTGCTTGCTCTGTGCTAGGGTGATTGAGCAGTGAGTATGGTGATGAGGGAGTGCTGGGAGCAGCCGTGCTGCTGGGAACACTATGCAGCTCTCCAGCAGGTCAATAGCTGTATGTTTCTCTCCTGCTTCCATGGTATCAGGCACTCAGGACCTGTTCTCATGGCTTTTGCTCTGAAGTAAACCCCAGATTTTGTAAAATAACTTGGTGTGTGTAGTCTGCTCCTCCTGCTGATGTGAGAAGAGGCCTCAGGAGGAGTGTCTTGGCAAGTTCTGCAGGCAGCAAGGAGTGCAGCCTTACACCTTTCCCACATGGCACATGCTGTCTCTGTGTGAAGCTCTCTGCTCTCCTGTGCTGTGGCATGAAGCTGTGAACCCATCTGTATGAGAGCTCCTTTTCCTCTTTGTGTTCCCATGCTTCCTTTTTGTCTGACCTGAAGAGTAAGGCTATTTTGGATCCCATCCTCCTCAGTGTCTCTCCTGCAGAATCATGATGTTGCCACCAGAGCAAGCAGCCCTATTTTGACTCCTCTTTACCCAGCTGTGGTGTGTTACTCTGGTGGTCACTGGAAGTTCTCTCTCTCACTGGTCAAAGCACCAGTCCTAGAGTACCTCATCATCTCTTGTGTTTTTCTTTATGCCTTCAAAAGCTGCCAATAATGTTTGCTTGCTGAAACCTGCTCAACAGGTTTTAGAGCAAGGCAGTTTTCTGTAAAATCAGCCATAAAGCATCACAGGAAGAAAAGACAATATCCTCTTCAGCTGTTTGCTTCTGAGACATATGCAGGGAAGCATCAGCTGAGCTTCCTACTCAGTCAACAAGCAATTCTGCTTCCTTTGCTGAGTTGTTCTGTCATCTAGAATTGTTGTTTCCCTGTTGACGAAGCCTCATGTCCTTCATCATAATTAGGTGCCCCACAAGCAACTATCCATGTAATTTGGTCACATGGATGATCATAGAATCACAGAAAGGTTTGGACTGGAAGGTACCTTATGGTACCTTTAAAGACCATGTAGTTCCAGCCCTGCTGCCATGGGCAGGGAGACATCCTGCTATACCAGGTTACTCAAAGCCCCATCTAGCCTGATTTGAAGACTCCCCTTGTCACTCTGGACATCTCCTTCCAGTGCCTCACCACCCTTATTGGAACACATTTTCTCCTTATGTCCAGTGTAAGCCTGTGGGCTTTCAGGTTGAAACTGTTGTCCCTTGTTCTGTCACCCACCAGCAGGCAGCTTGTTCTCAGAGCCTTCCCCTCCCAGTTTCCCCAGTGATACTTGCTGTGGTGGACATTTTTAATAGCAAACTGTGCCAAATCTGCTGTCCCTGTAGGGCAGCTCAGCAAGGCAGACAAAGAACTCGTAATTGTGGCTACAAGCATTGTAAACAGATGTCCCTACTGTGTGATTGCACATGGAGCACTGCATTGGATCTACTCCAAGCAGCCAGCGCTGGCTGACTAGGTCAGTGGCATTATGGCAATGCGTGTCCCACCTTCCTTCAAAGGACCATGAGGTCCTTTGGGTGGTGGGAATGGCCCCCTCCTGTCTGCCTTGTCACCTGAAGCTTTGATCTCTAAGTCTTCAGCAGTTCCCAGAAATCCTCACCTCTGAGGCCTTAACTCAGTACCTGACCGAGTAGACTTACTCGTGAGCAGTAGGAGTAGGACATCAGGATGGGTTCTGTGTATCCTCATCTGTCTTCAAACAAGATGTAGGGAGGAACTGTTGACCTGCAGAGCATTCACCCTTCTGCAGTGTTCTCTGCTGGTTTAATCTGGTCTGTGGGGGATCTTGCTACCAATGGGGAGCTGCAGCATCCTGGCAGCACTGGGTCCCGTTTCAAGAGGTCCTCCATAGCCTGCTCAGCAAAATTGTCCCTGAGAGGAGAAGGGTGGTTGTGCTTTGCTGATGGCAGCCAGGACATCTTGTTCAGATGCTGAGTAAGAGCCTGTGTGCTGCCATCTCTTTGTTTTGCAGAACAAAGAAGGTGGTCACCCAGTTAGGCTGTTTGCTGCCTCTACTTTCTGCCCTCTCACAGGTCACTGTGAACTGGAAGCTGGCTGACCTGAGTGGCCGGGAGCTGGCTATGCTGGAGTTTGCTCTCGCTGTCTGCCATGCTGACGTCACTGAAGAGCATTTCCAGAAGCTGGAGAGGCATAGGTTTGGCCATGAAGATGCCTGGGACATAGGCATGATTTCTGCTTTCTTTGCCATGTCTAATTGCATAGCTCACTTCATTGACCTGCACCCAAACAAGGTGTTCTACACTATGGGCAGGATGCCACATGGGGAGAAGGATGAATCTGAGTGCACCTGATATGGCTCTCTGATGCCTCTGTATGTGAATGACCAATTGAGCTCTTAAATCTCAAACTAGTGTGCCTTATTTCTGAATGTGTGGAAGGATCAAAAGGTAATGCCAGGCTGTAGGCATGAGGGATGCTGGAGATCCCTTGTCCTCAGCATTCAGAAGTCATAGAATCACAGAATGAATTTGGTTGGAAGGAAACTTTAAAGGCCATCTAGTCCAACCCTCCTGCAGTGAGCAGAGACATCTTTGACTGCCCCATCCACGTGACCTGGAATGCTTCCAGGGATGGTACATATACTACCTGTGGGCAACCTGTGCCAGTGTTTCCCCACCCTCATAGTAAACCATTACTTCCTTCTATGTAGTCTGGTTCCCACCTTTTTTTGGTTTAAAACCATCACCCCTCGTGCTATTGCAACACGCCATGCCGGGAAGTCCAGTGAGACCTCTTTGGCTATGTGCTACGTCCAGTATTCGTGGCAAGGTCAGGGGGACAGCTCCAATCTCTGCACTCATTGTGCAGAGAATGAGCTCACTGGGGTACAGCGTGACTGAGCGTGGGCTGTTCCGTGCCCTTCTGCCAGCCCAGCGGTGGGAGATCTAACACATGCCGTAACAGAGCGCCCGGCTGCTGTCTGTGCTCGGGGACACGGGGAGAACGGCGCTGCCTGCCCTCGGCACCCCATGCTGCCGACGAGTCCGAGGCCCTGCGGGGCACAGTCCGAGGCAACGTGAACCCGAGGCCTGTGGAGCGCAGCCTAGGAGCTGCGGGGTGGCCTAAGCTTGGGGTCCGCGGGGCAGCCGCAGCGTACAGCGCCGGGGTGGTGCGAATCGAGACGCCGCACGCCTCCCGCCGCAACCCTCCCGCCCCATGCCACGGCCTCCCTGGGGGGCGGGGCTGCGCGCGCGCAGGCGCGGGGCCACCGGTGGAGGGTGAAAGGAGGCGCGGCCAGGCGATGCCCAAGCCATGAGTGCGGAGGAGGAGGAGGACCCCCGGGCGGGGACCGGCGTCGGCTCGGCGGTCCCGGGGCCCGGCTCACCCGCCGGCATGAAGCTGGCGCTGCAGCCCGCCTCCCCGCGGGCGGTGCCGGCGGGGGGCGGCCTATTCGGCTGGCTGCGCGGGCGCTGCTTGGGCCGCAGCGCTGCCGTGGACCCGGCGCGGGACACCTTCGGCGCCATGACCGGGCTGTACGCCTCCATCCAGCCTGCCGACTCCGTGTACCTTAGTACCCGCACGCACGGCGCCGTCTTCAATCTCGAGTATTCGCCCGACGGGTAGGGTTCCCCGCTCCCCTTGTGCCCCCGGTTCCCTGCCGCTGCTCCAGCCCTTCCGCTGCCCGCCAGCCTAGGATGCGGGAGGGCGCGGGCTGCCTCGGTGCGCAGGAGCCGTGCCGGCCCCGGTTGTGCCCCTCCCGGGTCCTCGGCTGGGCTCGCGGCCCCTCCTTCCGCCTCTCTGTGCCTTGACGGCTGCCCTGTGACAGAGTGCCGAGGGCACCGTGAGGGCTGAGGTGTCTCTTCTGGAGGAGAACCGGGGAGACGGGCCCGGCTCACCGGGCCCCGGCGCTGGTTCCTGTCGCCAGCGGCTGCCCGGATGCTGTACCGGGACTCGTCCCATTGTGAGGCGTCTGGCCGGTGTCTCGCACCGTGTGGCAGCCGCGGTGCTGGCAGCAGACACCGGACAATGTGGGTGGAGCTCACGGGGGTGACAGAGGGTACCTTGCGACCAGGGGTGATCCCACGGCCTGACGGGGCTCCTCACTCCCTTGGGTCCTCCTTGCGTCAGGCGGGGGAACATTAAACTGAGGCTCAGGTTTGAGAACAAGGTGGTGGAACCGTTTTTGCAACCAGAAAAGCACTCGCGTGGGATGTCCTCAGGCAGCTGAGCTCGGAACGCGAGCCTTGTTTGTTTCTTCAGACCGCGGTGGGGTTTGCGGTCGGCGCTGGCAGGTGTGTGCAGAGGTGTCCTGCAGTACAGCTGTGTGACAGGGTAGGCAAAAGCAGGCGACACTTGCGTTGGTTTGGAATGGCAATGCGTTGGTGCGCTGGCAGCCGGCTCAGCAGGCACTGGGCGGTGTTTGGCATAGGCCAGGCCTGTGGCACCACCGAGCTCGGTTCAGAGGTACCAGCATGTTTGTGTGTTGCAGCGAGCTTGTGAAGGAAGTCTTCTTGGCAGAGGCCTCAGGCGGGTGCAGCAGTGTTTTTGGTTTGGACAGAGTTGCAATCTGTGTGGCCCTTGATGACTAGTCAGGTTTTCTGTTACCGGTGAGTTTTTCTGAGAGCAGAGTTCTGGTTCCATGAGCACCTGAAATGATAACAGTTTTGCTGTGATTGTGCTGGAGAACCAAACTTCATCTCCTGTTTCCTCCTCTGTTTTGTGAGGAGGACAAACTTAATCTCCACAAACTATCAAAACCATTCTCAGGAGACTGTTGCTGGAAAGCAGCTACCTCTGGATCCCCAGCCTGAAGGTCCCGAGGGAGGTGCAGGGTCTGGTCTGTGGTGTGTGGTGGTGGCATTACTCCATTGGAGCAGCTGCAGTGCCTGGGCTGGAAAAGCTCTTGCGTGTGGATGTTCTGTGTGAAGGTGTCAGCAGTGGGAGCAGCACACCTGGGCTGTGGTTTTAAGATTAGTTGTGCAAGTTTCTGGCAAACAGTGTAGTTCCCCATGCCTGGTGCTTGTGAGGCTGCATGGTGAGCTGAACCTGGGACTTTCCCCCTCCTAAAACAGACCCAGCAGAAAGGTTCTGGTGTTAAAGGGATGAGTCCATGGACCTGGCTGCAGTGCTTGGCTCAGCAGACAATGAGTGTTGTTGAATGTAGGTTAGGGCCTCAGCTGCCTTAACACCAAGTAGAAGGAACCCAGGCTTGGCTTGCTTCTGGCTGACTCTGTGCTGGTTAGGTTCAGCTTGGAGCATTCACAGATCTGCCTTGCCTGTGGAGATATCTGGTTTCTCTGCAGCCTCTCCTAGAAGAAACCTATCCATCGTTAGTGGTGGTGTCTCCCTGCTCCTTGCCTCTCTTGGCTCTGGCTCCTCAAGGCACTGTTCTGAGATGCTGCTAGTTGGGTCTGTCCCTGTCCTGGGACCTGCTCCTTAGAGGCTGGTTTTGGGTACTCAGGGTCACTGAGATGTGCTCCCTTCTTCCTATATACCACTGCTGATCTGATTGGGGATGTTGCTGTGTTGAGAATCTTCTGAGCTTTCCTGCAGGTTGCTTCACCAGTTTAGCAGGCCAGGATCCACTGTCACTGTTGTATCGTTGTACTTAGATCTTGCCAGTGTGCAGTAACTCAAAGACTGGTGTTGATGGTACCACGCTGGGTGCGGGTGCTTGCCTGCTTTAGGGTAAGGAGGGTCTGCAGAGGGATCCAGACAGACTGGATCAATGGCCTGAGAGCAGCTGTATGAGATTCAGCAAGGCCAAATGCCAGGTTTGCACTTTGGCCACAACCACCTCGTCAGAGCTACAGGCCTGGATGGAGAGCTGCTCAGCAGAGAGGGCCCTGGGGGTGTTGATTGATGGCTGGCTGAAGTAAGCCAGTGGCATCCTGGCCTGGATAGCAGTAGTATGGCTAGCAGGAGCAGTGTTCATGCCCTTGTGCTCAGCACTGGTGAAGCCACACCTGCAATCCTGGGTTGTGTTTTGGGCCCCTTGCTCCAAGAAGGACATTAAGGGGCTGGAGCAGGACCACAGAAGGGCAACAAAGGTGGGGAATGGTCTGGAGAACAGGGCTGGGGAGGACCAGCTGAGGGACCTGGTGGGGTTTGGTGTGGAGAAGAGGAGGCTGAGGGGAGATGAAGACCTCATTGCTCTCTACAGCTTCCTGATAAGAGGCCAGAGCCTGGTGGGGGTTGGTCTCTTCTCACAAGTCACAGCTGATGGGACAAGAGGAAACAGCCTCAGGCTGCGCCATGAGAGGTTCAAATGGAATATTGGGAAGAATCTCTTACTGAAAATATTTGCAGGCATTGGAATGGCTTGCTCAGGGAGGTGGTTGAGCCCCACTCTTGGAGGGATTTTTGATTCATGTAGACATGGTGCTGAGGGACACGGATTAGTCAAGGACTTGTCAGTGTTAGGTTAATGATTGGTCTTGATCTTAAAGGTGTCTTCCAGCCTGGGCAGTTACATGATTCCGAGAGCCCCATCAGAGGCTGGTGCAAAGCTGGAAAGCCTGCTCAGGCTCTGGCATTTGACATTTCTGTGACTGTTGGGACCCTTTGAACTCAGCAGAGATCTCTCTGGTCTCATTTACAAATGAGCTGTGTACTGGACAGGGTCATAGAATAAAAAAATCACAGAATGATTTGGGCTGGGATGGTTCTTAAAGGTCATCCCATTCCAATCCCCTACCATGAGCAGGGGCACTTCCCACCAGCCCAGGTTGCTCAAGGCCTCATCCAGCCTGGCCTTGAACACCTCCAGGGAGGGGGCATCCACAATTTGCTAATATCTAATCTAAATCTGCCCTCTTTCAGTTTAAAAGTGTTATGCCTCTTCCTGTCAGTACACTCGCTGGTGATGGGTACCTGCCCATTTTCCTGTAGCCCCTTTAGGTGCTGAGAGACCACCATAAGTTCTCCCAGTCTTTGACTTGTTTTTAATTATTTTTTTTATTTGAGAAAATCTGTAAATGAATACATAGAGATCTTCCTATGGGGAAGAAAAGGTGATTTTCAATTATTTTTTTAAAAGGAGTTAATGTCCCTGAAAATGTAGTTCTTGGAGTTTATTGTGAATTTGGTGTGAATTAGGCTATATAGGAAGATACTAAATGTTCATTCAGACTTCCCTCTGTCTTCAGAGCAGAATCAATCAGGTTGGAAAAGACCTCAGAGATCATCAAGTCCAGTAGTGTAGGTAGCCTTGTTTAGTGTTTGCCATGAGGTTAAATCTCAGGAAAAATGGACAGCAGGAGCCTGTGTACATGCCCTGAGTCTCTGCTGCTGCCTGGTGCAGTGCCTTGCTGCTGCTGCCTTTGACCACCACCTCATCACTGCTCTCCCCTTAGGACACAGCTCCTTTTGCCACAGGAGTTTTTTTCATTGTAGCTCATAGCATATGATGTCTGACAGCCATCCCCTGGCTTCTTCTGTTATAAAAACTAAAGCTTTTGAATCTAAAATTTTTTAGATTTTGGTGAAAAATCACCTTTGTGGCAGGGAGCTTGACTGTTTTACATAAACCTTTCAATTGGTCTTGTTTCTAGCTTTGTGCAGTGCAGATGCAGACAAACACAGGCAGTCATCAGTGCTACTGGAACACCAGGGTGGTGGGGAAGGAAGTCTGCTAGAGAGCATGGGGTAAGAGCTGCAGGGTGCTGGGGAAGGGGCTGTGGTATAGAGAGGGGTAGGAGCTGCAAGTTGCTGGGGACAGAGCTGTTGTATAGAGAGGAGTAAGAGATGCAGGGTGTGGGGAAGGGGCCGTGCTATAGAGCGGGGTAAGAGCTGCAGGGTGCTGGGGATGGGGCTGTGCTATAGAGAGGGGTAAGAGCTGCAAGTTGCTGGGGACGGGGCTGTGGCATAGAGAGGGGTAAGAGCTGCAGGGTGCTGGGGAAGAGGTTTTGTAGGAGCTCTCCCTGAGGGGCCTCTGTTCTGCTTTCCCATGGCTGCCAAGCCAGGTGTCCCCTTCAGCCTGCCCACCTTTCCAAGTGGTGGTGTGGCTGTGGCAGTGGTGGTGAAGCTGGAGTCACTCCTCTAACAGTCTTAGGGACTGCTGTTGTAGTCATAAGGGAAGGGAGCTGGAAGGCATGGCCACGTGTCCTCTGTAATGAGGGTTGGTGCCGGGACAGCATCAGTTACCTGATGGTGGCCCACAGCTGGCCACACACAGAGCAGAGCAGGCTGCCAGCACCTGGTGCGGGCCTATGTCTTTCACAGAGCTCCTCAGCCTGCCATATGACACCGTAAAAAGCAACCTTTTTGCCTCAGAACCCCGTAGAAAGTGTTGCCAGTGAATGCACAGACGGGTACCATGACAGGGGCGCAGCCTGGTGGGAAATCTGCAGTAGAATTTCAGTCTTGGCTGCTGTTGTGTTTTTTCCCTCTCTTTCCTGCAACATTAGGTAAATATGCTTGCATGAACAAAACAGTTTCATACCTGAGCTTGATTCTCCTTTTCCCTCAGACAGGAACTGCTGAGCTCACATGCTGGAGTGCTGGGACAGCTCGCTCCTAAGAAACTTCTGATGTAGATCCCCTTGGCTGGTGTGATTTAAGTAATGCCATCACTGGATCTGTGGAGAAGTTAACTTGTTCAGAATGAAACTGTGCTGCTTGCTTCTACCTGTCCTGCGTGTTAGGTCCTTGAGAGCAGGCACCTGTGTGAAGGCAGTAAAGCTGCTGCAGATCTTGTGCAGTGTGGGCAGAAGGCCAGGCCCTGGATGGTCCAGCAGTGCTCTGTGGGGTGAGCTGCTGCACACAGGTGTCAGTGGTTTAACTGAAGTGTTTCTGCTCTTTCACCTGCAGGTCAGTGTTGACTGTTGCTTGTGAACAGACTGAAGTACTGCTCTTTGACCCCATATCTTCAAAGCACATCAAAACCCTCTCTGAAGCTCATGAAGACTGTGTAAATAATATAAGGTAGGTGAGAGGGAATGCTTTATTTTGCCATAGGTGTCCTGAGCTGGTGTTGTGCACTTGCTCGGAGCAGCCTCTGCGAAGCCATTAGGCTGCAGCTTGTGCCATTTCCCTTCTCTGTGGAGTTGGGGGAAGGCTTGAAAGGGGAAGAGGAGGAATCTGAAAGTCTTGGTTTATGGTTGGTGAATGGTTTTGTGGATGAGGAAGCTGTAGTTCATGGCAAGGGAAGAGTGTGAAGGTATCAGCACCTGTTTTGGTAGTGTGGTACACCTTGAATGAGTGTGGTAAATCAGAGCCTAACAAGTAGTGAATGATTGATATTTGAAATGCAGGTCTGAGACTGGCAAGATTAGAGAATCACAGAATGTTAGGGGTTGGAAGGGACCTCCAGAGATCGAGTCCAACAGCCCTGCCAAAACAAGGTCACCTAGGGCCGGTCACACAGGAACACATGCAGATGAGTCCTGAAAGTCTCCAGAGAAGGAGACTCCCCAACCTCTGGGCTGCCTCCTCCATGGCTCCAGCACCCTCACACCAAAGAATTTTCTCCTCATGTTGAGGTGGAACCTCCTGGGTTCCACTTGGTATCCTTTGTCCCTTGTCCTATCACAGGACACCACTGAAAAGGGCCTGGCCCTTTCTTCTTGACACCTATCCCTCAGGTACTTGTAAACATCAAGAAGATTCCCTGTGGGACTAAACAGTCCCAGGGCTCTCAGCCTGTCCTCCTCACACAGATGTTGCAGTCCTTCCATCATCCTCATAGCCTCTGTGGGACTCTTCAGTAGTTCCCTGTCCCTATGGAACTGGACACAATACTCCAGATGTGGTCTCACCAGGGCAGAGTAGAAGGGAAGGAAAACCTCCCTTGACCTGCTGGCCACATTCTTCTGAATGCATCCCAGGAGTCCATTGGCCTTCATGGCCACAGGGGCACATTGCTGGCTCGTATGTAATTTCTTGTCCACCAGGACTCCATGGTCCTGCTCTGCGTAGCTGCTTCCCAGCAGGTCCCCCCTCACCTGTACTGGTGCAGGGGGTAGTTCCTCCCCAGCTGCAGGACTCTGCACTTACTCTTGCTGAGCCTCAAGAGGTCTTTATGGTTTAAATAATTTACGTGTTTCTCAGGATGAAATGGGAAACAGCAAGTGCAGGAGCTTAAATCATCAGTAATGTTTTTCCTTTTCCAATCTGTTGTTTTCAAGCTGCTCTGAGGGTGGACTTTGACATGTGAACTTAAGACGCTTTTTAACCTTGAGGAAAAAATTGCAGCCTCTCTTCACTCAGATTCTTAAAGAAAACAAAACAAAAAAACCCAAACAGACCCCCCAAACAACCTCCCCCCCAAAACTCAAAAACTAAACTTGAACCACGAAGCCCCAAGAAAACTGTAGAAGGAGTCTGAATATGTGCCCTCAAAAATGCTGAATAACATTTGTGGTGCCAATGTCTTCACACATTCTTCAGAGGAACTGATTTTTCTTGCAAGCTGTCTGCCCCTTTTAGAAGAGGTGAAGTCTCACATCAGCTGAATGCTTTTCAGAAACACCAAAGCAGAGGATGGGGTTGGCTGACACCAACAGAAGATGTTGAGAAGATGCTTTTCTCTAAGGAAGTGCAGCTTTTCAGGCCTGGCTGGCAGTAGTTGCCCTTGACACGTGCTCAGGATTTAGATGAAGCTAGCTGTGCAGCAGAGCCATGTTATGAGTGTCCAGCCCTCATAATCACTCTGCTCTGGCTCAGGATTGTCTAGGTGGTGTTTTACCAGTAGCATTGTCTTGCAGGCTCCTTGACCACTGGATTGTCTCTGTTGCACTCAGCTATGCTGGTCTTGAAAATTTGTCTGGTTACTTAGCTGAGAACTCCACTGAAAATTCCTGCCAATCTCTTCTCTTACTCAGAGGTTCTCCTTGCTCACTTTGGCTGACTGTAAGGCTTTGTAAGGTGGTCTTGAGTCTTAATGTCTGTCTTATGTATAGTTTGATTTACATAAGTGCTGGTGCTGCCTCCAGGCAGGTAACTCAGGTCTGCTGTTCGTCATCAGACTAAGGTCCATCCTAGCAACATGCAGTAAACTTTTTGCTTTCTTCAGAATGCATCTTAAAGCTTTATTTTGTCTTTGTGGGATACCGGTGTCCTGTTCTGTACTTTTCTGCAGGTCCCCATTTGTTTGTTGTTGTAACCTTAACAATAGTCTGTAATACACAGTTAGCATCATCAGGAGTGTTGTTTCTGCTTAGTGACCAGGACTCCAGGCACTATGGTGCTACAGAAATTCCTGTAATAAGCACCAAAACCAACCAGCACTGCTGCTGAGCACTACAGCAGGTGCCTCAAGGAAGCCTGCAGAGGTCCTCTGCCAAGGGCCTGGTTGCTGGGGATTTGTATTTAATCATCTGGAGCAGACGTTTTTTCCCCCTTGAATTTGGTCAGGTTTTGAGCTTATTTAAAGCTCTCCTATGGCAGAGCTCCATGGCACAGATATGTTTGAATGAGTATTTAAGTGTTCTTTAAAACCTGGCTTAGTTTGAGCTACAACATAGGCCTAGGGTATTTTTGTTTCCTTAAGTAGGAAGACAAGGAAAAATCGGTCTCTATGTATGTTCTAAGTGTCAGTTTTACATGCCTGCTTTTTCTGCACCTTCAGTTAACTGTCTGCTGGGTAATTCCCTATTTGAAAGCTGTTTCATACCATTTGTATCTCCATGTCTCTCTTCTGAAACATTTGTGGTGGGTGAAGTAAGGCTGCCTGTAGCACCTTAGAAGAAGGCAGTTGAAGGATTTACACAGGCAAGAAGTGTGCTCCATTTACTTTCACCCCAAAGATCTGAAATGTTGGATTCCTGCCATTGCAGCTGGTTATTTGTCACTTGGAGCCATTGCTATTTTCAGACGATGTGGCCTGGTTTTAGGTCTGAAGGGTAAAATGCTGTTCTTGGGGATAACTTGGCCACATGTGTCAGTGGGCTGTTCTTGCCTTAGTGTTTGTGCAGCTGCTTCTGGTGCTCTTCAGACATGTTTTATTTTCCCTTCTATGTCAGGTAGGGTGTTTTTCCTAGCTGCTTTTACCAAGCTTGAATTCCAACCAAAATTGTAGGCTTTGTTCTTCTAAAAGAAAGGACAGACATAGACTGGAATGGAGCATGATGAACTGATCTGTGTAACGCAAGCTAAATCATTTTACCCAGAGATAGCCTCAGTGTTTGTGACACGAGCAGATAACTTGTCAGAGGCATGTTCAGACAAATGCTTGTCTTCACTTGGTGGTTTTGAAAAGTCTTGCATTTGCTTCAGGTTTAATTTGTGACCTAGCTGTGCCTCTCTTGGTGCTGATTCCAGCTCTTCTATTCTCTTCTGTCTGATGGAGTGTATTTACATCAGATATTCTTTCTTCTGTAATCACTTGGCAGTGGTCACATTGCCTCACAGCTTCAGGCAGGAGTGACATACACCTTGGATTTAGACTGAATACCAGAGATTCTATCAAGATAAAAAGCTGCTACCCAAACAGGCTAACCACCGAGCCTGATCAGTGCAGTAACCCAACTACTATGGCTCATGTTCTTCTCCACATTCTCACCCTCTCCCTGTATGACAGTGCCGAGCCTGCTAGCTGTTCAGAAGGCAGGAGCTCAAATCTGCTCAGTGCAGAAGGTGCTTAGTCCACGTGGAGCACTGTGCAGGTGACACAAGTTCACTGCTGCATCAAGGTGCTCTGTAGAACTGTTGGTCTGTGAGTAGCTGGTGAAAGGAGCCAAGGCAGCAGGCAGGCAGAGCCCTCCTCTCTCACTCTCAGGTTTCTGGATAATCGACTGTTTGCCACCTGCTCTGATGACACCACCATAGCCCTCTGGGACCTGAGGAAGCTGAACACCAAGGTGTGCACCCTGCATGGCCACACTAGCTGGGTGAAGAACATCGAGTACGACACCAACACCAGGCTGCTGGTGACATCAGGCTTCGATGGCAACGTCATCATCTGGGACACCAACAGGTACCTGGTGGTGGCTGAGCTGTTCCTGGGGCACATCAGGATGGGGGTCTCACATAAAAGGAAGAAAAGCTGCTCCACTGAATGGTGCCAGGGTGCATTCTTAATGCTGTCACTGGTTTGTAGTCCTTAAAGAGCTCGTGTCACCTTTGTGTGGCCCAGTAGGGAAGGAGAGAGCTTGTGTTGCTGACCTGCCAAAGTGTAGCTCTAATTTTTGAAACAGTTCCATTTGTTGATAGTTGAAAACTGACTTCTGCTGTTTCATTAAGATCTGATCTAAGCAGGATAAAGACAGTGCTTCAGAAGAGTTTTTGGGTGAACAGTGATGACCAGCACCTCTAGACATGATTAGGGACCTGAGCTGAAGGCAGCTGCATACATTCCTTGTTCTGTTTCGCTGTCCAGGTGCACAGAGGATGGATGTCCCCACAAGAAGTTTTTTCACACTCGTTTCCTTATGCGCATGAGGCTGACACCAGACTGTTCCAAAATGCTGATCTCAACCTCCTCTGGATATCTTCTGATCTTGCATGACCTTGATCTCAA
Organism: Indicator indicator; assembly: GCF_027791375.1. Taxonomy (NCBI): domain Eukaryota; kingdom Metazoa; phylum Chordata; class Aves; order Piciformes; family Indicatoridae; genus Indicator; species Indicator indicator. The sequence goes on from NW_026539146.1 coordinate 104,517, forward strand.
CAAGTCATTAGAGGTTGGCAGCTACCCAATTTTGAGAGCTAGGAGAACTACATCAAGTTCAGGTGAATGCTTGTGAAAAAAGTCTGCAGCAGCTGCTTTTAGAGGTATTTTATGTGATACACCTAGCTAGTAAAAAAGGGCAGAGGTGGAAGGGTTCTGCTGTGAGGACCTCTTGGGCACAGTAGCTACTTTGTTCCTCAGAGGTCATGTATGAATGTACTGTTGAGTGGCATGTTCTGACTCAGAAGGGTATCTGGGTTAGGGTCTTTCAGTGTCAAGACATCAGCACTACAGGATATAGAGTCATATAATCATAGACTGGATTGGGTTGGAAGGCACCTTAAAGGTCATCTGGTCCAACCCCCTTGCAGTGAGCAATCACATCTTCAATGAGATGAGGCTGCTTAGAGCCCCAGACAACTTGACCTGGAATGGTTTCAGGGATGGGACATATACCATCTCTCTGGCAACCAGCACCAGGGTCTCACCACCCTCATGGTAAAGAATATCTTCCATATCTAGAATCATAGAATTGCTTGGGTTGGAAAAGCTCTCTAAGATCGAGTCCAGCTGCCAACCCAACACCACCATGGCCATTAAACTATGTCCCCAAATGCCACAGCCACACGTTTCTTGAACACCTTCAGGGATGATGACTCCACCACTTCCCTGGGCAGCCTGTTCCAGTGCCTAACCACTCTTGCAGCACAGAATGTTTCCCATGGCCAACCTAAACCTGCCCTGGTGCAACTTGAAGCTGTTTCCTCTTGTCTCAGCACTTGTTCCTTGGGAGAAGAGTCCAACCCCCACCTGCCTCCAGCCTCCTTTCAGGGAGCTGTAGAGAGCAATGAGGTCCCCCCTCAGCCTCCTCTTCTCCACACTAAACACCCCCAGCTCCCTCACCTGCTCCTCCCCAGTCCTGTTCTCCAGACCCTTCACCAGCTCTCTTGCCCTTCTCTGGACCTGCTCCAACCCTCAATGTCAAAAAAGTCCCAGTGACAGTTGTGGGGGGAGCAGCAGGGCACCCCTGGTGTTCCTGGTGGGGTGGAGAGTCACTCCCACTTGTAGCTGTCAGCAAGCAGCCAGGCAGGCGAATGTGGCAATGATCTCCGACGCTCTGCCCTGGCCCCAGCAGCAGCTGCAGGGGCCTTGGCATGGTGCCATGCTGGGCCAGGCTGTGGAGAACAGGAGGGAGCAGGCCAGGCAGCCAGCCACTGGCATGGCAGTGGCAGCAGAAGTCTAATCTAGTCCAAACCTAAATGGACTGTGGAATGTTGTTACCTGGAGCAGGCAGACTCTGGCTGTAGTTGTTTGCAGTCCTTGGTTCTGTCTCAAGAAGCTTCACCCATGCTGGGTGAGCTGCAGCCGCCAGCAATGGCAGCCTCTTGGCAGCAGGCTTGCAGCATTGTGTGCTCTGGAATGTCACAGCTTGCTTCCTTCTGCTTTGTGACAGGAGCAGAGCGAAGTACTGGCAGAGTCTGCCATTTGGTGTCAGGCCTGGGGATAATTCTGTAGGCCAGCTTGTGGTAGTGACAGTGCACAAGGAGGGAGGATGGCAGCCCCCCTTTTTACTCCCAGTATAGTTTGCTGTGCTGGTAGTTTTTTGTAGGAGGCACAGAGTGGTGCTTCCAGAATATAAAACTAAACTTTGAAAAGTGTTATGTTTTGGGGTTGTTTTTTAACCAACTGCTAACCTTAACATTTCCAAGATGGTTAAGTGAGGGCATGCCCAACAAGGGGGCTGTGCTCACCTGGCTGGTACTGTTTGCAGACATCATCTCATCATCGGGTTCCTCTGGCCTTCGAGCTGTGGGGTCACCCTGTCACCAGAATGATTCCAGTCCCCTCTCTGAGAAACACATCTCCAGGTCCTCCCAGCGAGAAGGTAGGAAAAGATTGTGGTGAAAAAAATTAATTTTGGACTTTGATTCATTGTATTCATGAGAGGACAGAGTATAATAATGAAAAGCTGCATTTTTGTCTCTGGGATTTGTAAAAGAATTGTTTCTGTGACTTCTGTTAAACCAATGAAGTATCATTGAAAAAGATTATGAAAACTGGTGACCCTGCAATAAGCAGACTTCCTCTGGGCCTAGGACATGCTTTCAGAGTAAGCATAAGCTGGGCAAATTGGCAAATACTTTGTGAATCTCATGTGCTTTAAAGTAAGTATAGTCCTGAGTTTTAACAATTCATGGTTCTTATGAAAGGAGGAGGCTCATCTGGATTGGCATCCAGGTGTGAGGAAATCTGTGAGAAGGTTTCTCGGGTCAGGGGGAGAAGAGAATGAAGCTACATAGAGCTGAGCAGACTTCAGAAGGAAATGGAAAGGATGTAATACAAATTTGAAGAGCCACCCTTACAGCCATGCTTTAGAGTTGGTGTTAATGAAGCGTGTGTGTGTGTATAAAGTTAGCTCTGACTGACTTCATGGTGTGAGGAGATTTAATGCAGGTCTTGGAAGGCAGCTTTCACAACATGAGGCATCTGAGGTCAGGACTGAGCCCAGTGGTATTAGATGCAGTTGTTTACATTCCCTCTCTTGATTTACCTTTTCATAGAGCTGCATCTTTTCCAGCAGCCAGATGCAGGTGTCACATGTGTGACCTAGTTTCAGCAGTAGGCTGCTGGTGAGAGAGAGGATCACTGTATAGACACAAGTGACACAGCTGACTTCTCCTTCCAGGTGGGTCACCAAGAAATAGCTTGGAGGTCTTAACACCAGAGGTTCCTGGAGAAAGAGATCGAGGCAACTGCATCACATCGCTGCAGCTGCATCCCAAAGGGTGGGCGACACTGCTTCGGTGCTCAAGTAATACAGATGACCAGGAGGTAAAACAGGGGTGCCTTTGAAACATACCTTGATGAGAAGGTATCTATCATACAGCTATGTGGGGGTAGATTTACATCTGGATAAACTAGTCAGCTATTTCTGCTTACAACTGCATTGATTTTACACCAAGATTATGAATTTCCCCTTTTTTGATGACTGTGTCCCACATTCAGTACCCCTGTTGCTCAGCTCTTCTGCAGAATACATTTGACACTTTTCAAGCAGTAGCTTTGCTGCCAAACACATCACTTAGAAGTTAAGTACCTGCCAAGATATAGAAGGCATGAACTTGGAAAAGTCAGAGAGAGCTGTTGTGTCGGTGTGAGCTGAAATTCCCCGCCCACACCGACAATAACCAGGCTAGCCCAGTCTGGAAGCAAATGAAGGCTGTATTTACAAGCAGAGTCTAAAATCTACGATGAAGTGCAATGAATATGTACACATATACAAAATTCACAACATTCACAAATATATACAATCAACAGAAAAGCACAACCGATCTCCCTTTGCTTCCCCCCAAGGGGACCCTCCCAAAGGGGCCTCTCTCTCTCCCAGGAGCTTCCCCCCAGACCCCCTTGGACAGAGAAGCAGAGTTAGTTAAGCAGAAAGTTGTTAACTTAGCTGCCAAGGTCAGTATGTGTTATCTTCAGCCAGAAGAGAAGAAGAAACAGCAGCCAGACAGCCCAGCCATGGCCCCCACTGCAGAATGCAGAATGTGCAGAGTGCCCCACTTTGTTTTGGGTAATAGTTCTTAAACATTTCTATCTATCCAATGGAAGTGTTTAGAACAATCAGTATTTTGCTTTCTTACACCCAATAGTGACTTATTTATACTCTTTCATTTTCTCTGTTTTGAACTTTGCAAGGAAAAAATTAAAAAGACAGTTTCAAACCATCACAGCTGTGCTCTGGTGACCATGAATTAAGTTGAGCAGTGAAGCTTTGCTGAACTTCTCAAGTGCCTTGGCAATATTTTCTCCCTCTGTTGGTGCTCCAGGGATGAAGGCTTCTGCTTTCCAGAGGCTGCTTCTGCAGTGCTGTGAAAAAGCCTTATGGTTTATGTCTGCATCTCCTGAAAACTGCCACACTGTAGTCTGAATGTGATCATGTCCAGTGATGGCTGTCGCTGGATGCCCTGTCCTCCATTCCCATCCTAAATCTCTGCAACCTCAATATAAAGAGTGTCAGTGGTCTTCCTGGCAGAATCCATTTCAGGCCTTCCCTTGAAGCGCTAAGCAAGGCTGGTGTTGGATTCTGTTGCGAAGGGTCCCATAACAGCTGCTGTATTGCATTGGGACTCTGTTTTAAGACAAGCAGTCTGTAGTGCACTCAGAACTAGTGACAAAACCTCTTCATGGGCTGCACATAGAAAGCAGGAGACTGCATGTTGTGTTGGGGAGCACTTGCTTTTGAGGAAGTAACTGCCAGGTTCACTCACAGCTTAAAGCCCAGCCAGAGCCCTCAGAACACCTGGGCTGTACCACGTGGTCCTCTTGCAGGCACACATTTTTCTTAGGGTTATTTCAAAATCAGTTGTGCAGACCACTCTCTTTCCAACACATGCAGATTTTATTTTCCAAAACCATGAAAAATTCTCTGAATAATTGGCCTATAATGAACAGTTTTGTTAATTCAATAGCTAATGTAAATTTGGGAAGGTTTGGGGGTTTTATTTGTCTGGGATGGGTGGTTTGAAGAAAGCCACTCTTTGTAATGGTCCCCTCCTGCAGAGGAGTAGAGGGCTGGATGGAAGTGTGGCAGATTTACAGAACCAGCCTTTAAGTTTCCTACAAATTACATCAAAGCAGTGCACAGTGCAGGAGCTTCTCCAAGCACAAATACTCTTTTGAGTCAGACACTGCTGACCTAGTTACAGTCCCCACGGGATCTGCCTTACTCTTTACTGGTAACATGCTTCAGTAAAGCTCTCTTTGTCTGTATTTCAGTAGAATACTTGGAACTGAACTAAGAACATTTATTTTGTCTTGTGGTTGGAACTGAGTCTTCCACTGTGGTGCAAACTGTGATGGAGCTGTTTCTGCCTTTTGTCTGAGATGAGATTGTTGGAGCACACACGGAAATCCCTGCCCGTCTCCTAAGTAACGAGCTGGCTATAGAGCTGTTCATAAGATTCCTTCAGGGGTCTATTTCCCTCCTGTTGGCAAATTTGTTCCCTTTGCATGTTGAGGGCACAAAATGCCAGTGGTCAGCTGTAAACTGCAGCAGGATGAGCTCTGCTTTGCTGTGGGTTTAATTTAAACGTTTACTAAATCAGAGCAGATGCATGGCCAAAGGATTAGACATTGCTCTTTCCAGATGAAATATAGATTTGAAAGATTACATCCAGAACTCATTCAATTAAAAAAGCAGCTCTGATGCCAGAGAGCTGTTTGGTTTAGATGCCAAGAGAGCTAGATGTTCTCAGCCTCACAGCAGCTCCTTACTGAAGAGTAGATCATGGCAGCGTTGGCCACAGCTGTGCTCCTCACTGAATGTGCCGCTGCAGGGGAGGGGCGCTCACAGTGCTTCACCATCCCTTCAGCCTTCTTTTCTCCTCTCCCTCCAGTGGACTTGCGTCTATGAGTTCCAGGAAGGGGACCCGGTGCGCCCGGTCTCGCCGCGCTGCTCCCTGAGGCTGACTCACTGCATCGAGGAAGCCAACGTTGGCCGGGGCTATATCAAAGAACTCTGCTTCAGCCCTGATGGCCGTATGATCTCGTCCCCGCACGGCTTCGGGATCCGCCTGTTGGGCTTTGATGGCCACTGCAGCGAACTCGTTGACTGTTTGCCCAAAGAAGCCAGTCCCCTGAAAGAGATCCGTTCCCTCTACTCCCACAATGACGTGGTCCTGACAACCAAGTTCTCTCCAACACACTGTCAGATTGCCTCGGGGTGCCTTAGTGGACGTGTTTCTCTCTATCAGCCAAAGTTTTAGGCACATCTTGCATCAGCAGGACCTTCAGATGTTTGTGGTTTTTACTTCAGTTTAGTTGAAGTGTGTTCTTTCTGAAATCTCTAGATCCAGAGGAGACCATAGTTACTATGATCTCTGGACACAGCAGTGGAAGAAGTTTCCAGCCCGGCACTACGCCTCCTCGTAATGTATCCACAAGCCCCTTCCATGTGCTGTGAGACCTCTGCTCCTCCTGATCCTGTGCCACTGAGTCACTGTTGGGGTTGTTTGTACCATAGTGCTCATGGGCAGTTCCTTCACTGCCCACTGAGCTACTTGAGACACGTGTGGAGGGGCAGCAGTTCCAGAACTGGCTCAGGCTCCCCTGGCACGACCCCTCCTTGTTCCAAAGGAGCTGACTTTGCACTTCGGCTTCCTCAGCCTTTCCTGTCACTGAAACTACTGGAGGGTGGTTATGAGATAGTGAGCTGCTTTTCTGTGTAACTAATACCATAAGTTGCTGTCAAAAAAGAAAAAAGATATTTGCTTTTGTTTATATATAAATTTGGTTGGTTGTGACTGGCTAGGAGTCAACTTTCTGTAGTGTTTTTCTGCACTTAAAACATTTGTTTTTCTGTGATTGCACATACTATGTTTATTGCCAGAAGAAAGAAGTTCTGGATGGAGATGTAGCTGCATTTTATCTTTTTACTTCCTCAGAATTTAGTAGGAAAAGCCTGGAGCAGGGAAGCAGGAGCTGAATGAGTGATGACCTTGCCCCATGATCCCTGCACAGGAACTCTTTTGAGTGCTGGGTACAATGGGGCTGTCCTTGGCCATGACTGCTGCCTCCAGATTTTCTGCTGTAGGGAGCTCTCCACAACAGTAACTTAAACCTTCATCCCATGCCTGAAACTTCATGCTGCAGAATCTCCGGCTGGTGTTGTTAAGGCTCTTTTCCACTTGACTGTTCTTCCACACCTTGCCTGCACCACTGTTGTTAGAGGAACTGGCCCAGGACATGTCCATAGCATAACCGGAAAAGCCTTCATGAGGACTACTGGTCTGGGGATGGGTTAAGAGCATGCCTGTCTACAGTAAGGTCTACTTGGACTTAACTAGGCTTGCCCTGTGATGTGACAAATGTTAATGTGCAGCATTAAATCAGATGTGAAGTATGACTGCCAGGTTTCCACCCCTCCAGTTAATAGTGCTAACCTTGCAGAGAAATTGATGGCAGTTTCCTACATCTGAGCTTGTAGCAATCTCATCACTGACCTGTTTCAGGACTTTGGGGTTCTAGTGCTTCACTGAGGTCTTGCTGACCACTCACCCTGAACTCAGCAGGAGGCTTTACCCAGGCAGGGCTGTCACGTTCTGAAGTGCAGACTCGCTGTCTTCGGCTCGACGGATCACGCTTTGCAGCTGACTCTTACAAAGCCTTTTCAGCATTTGTGTGTTGGGAGCAAGGAGACATCCACCAGGGTGAGAGAGCTGGAAGTGCATGAACCCAACCACCCCCTTGTAGTTCTGAATGTGTGTGGGTTCTGTGCACTGCGTGGTGGTGAAGTCATTGAAACTTAAGGCTGCTCTGCATTATGAGGAAAAAAAAATTATTTTTATTTGAAGAGTTTCTGAACAGGAAGCCTTCAATATTGGGGATCTGGTAATCTGAGGACTAGTTAATCAGTCCTGAATTGGTTTTCATCATCTCTAGCAGCTGGTTGCTGAAGGACTACACTCATATAATCAGGTCTGCGCAGCTGAGAGACCTCACACTGCCTGCTAAGTCCTAAACTTTGTGTTCTCATGGGGCTTTAACAGAATTATTTGATGATGATGTCTCAGTAGAATACCATCCAAGCTGGAGGAGGGAGAATAATTTGTATGTAAATGTGCTCAGTTAACTTAAAATGCAGATAGATGCCCATGGTCTTCTCAGCCACTGCCAGGCTGGAGTATTCATAGCATTTCTGAGCACTTGGGCTGCTGCTGAAGCCATTGCCTGGAGCTGGAGAGCAGAGATGAAACCATAGATGAGGAGGTGCCCTGCTGGCTCACACTTGACCACTGAGCTCCAGCACTTGCACCCTTTGTGTGCTGCTGGGACTGTGTGTAAGGATTGCAGTTGATAAAAAGGTAGTTTTTTTAACTTTAATTGGCCATGCCATGAAAAAGAGGCCTAGGCACTGAACAAATAACATTGTTAGACCAAGCAGGAGCACGTCACTGGCACCCAGCTCCCCCTGTGTGTCTGACAGCCTGTGACCCCTCCCTGCCCCTGAATCTTGGCTTGTTCAGGGGGAATTCCCCTGTGTGTGACTTTGTGTGGTGGCAGTGAGGGGCATGGGGAACTTGAGGACAGTTGAAAAGCAAGATAGAGCTAAGCTGTTTTGGGGGGGAAGAAAACCAAAACCCTTGAACGTATCCTCCCACCCCAGCAGCACCATGTGGCATAACTTTGCATATCAGGCTCCTGACAGGAGCTGAGGGTCCTGTTCTGAAGCGTTCTGGAGGGGGATGTGGTGTGGCTCTGAACTCCTGCAGGTCTCTGCTCTCCCCTCTGCTGGAAGCTGTGGCCTAGTAAGGCTAACTAATAAAGAAGCAAGTTCTGCCCCGTTCCCCTAGGGGGCTGTGATGGCTGTTTCCCGAAGCTCTCCTTGCTTCCAGGCTGTGCTTTCCTCACCTTCTTTAGTGGTTTATGGGACGTCACTGAAGGGACTACAGCTGATGTGCTGAGGGAATCTTGCTGTTCCCACAGGCTTGAGCTGTGCTATCTGTGGAGGCCAGGCAGCACCTGTGAAATCAAAGCAGTTCTTGTTCTGCTTTCATGGCTGGCTTTGTTTTCTTCCCACCAGAAACCCCTTGAACCAGTAGATCGTTCAGGACTTCAATTCCACACCTGTCAATATGCACTGAGTGTTACTTTTAATTCTACCTCATGATAGCTGTTTTTCACGAGAGTGTTTTGCCAAAGCACTGGACACCGACCTTTGTTCTGTGTGAGGAACTCTTGCTGCAGAGGGATGCTGTCACCTCACCCAGACACTGCCTGCAGGAGCAGGGGGTTACCAGCTCTGTCCTGCTCTGCGACCAGGGACTCACAGCAGGGCTGCTGCCAAAAGCTGTCCTGGATAAGGGTCTTCGTGGTCATCTTTGTGCTTCTGTAGCCTGTCCTGCAGGTGTGTGCTAGGATAGATTCTGTCCATATCAGCTGTAGAAATGTGACTTCTGGCTATGTTTGTAGTCACCTTGGATGAGTAGATAACCTCAGATTTTGATTAGGTTGCTCTTAGCAGCAGCAGGTGGAAAGTTTCAGTGAGAGGTCATCTCTGACTGCTGAAGTGCATGTAAGGCTGCAGCTCACTGGTCTGCAGCTGACCTGCATTGCAGCTGCACCTGATGGAAGGAGTTCAGTTGTCTTTCTAAATAATACAGCCTTGCCTTAATTAATGGAGTAATTAGTTGGTGAGCTTTGGATTATTTCTAAACCATCAAAAAGGAAAAACAAGGTTTATTTTGCTGTTATGTTTGAAAAGATGAATTCTTAACCCTTCAGAACCATGTAAAACTATCTGCAACAAACGTTTCCAAGAGCAGATGGAAGCCTGTGCTGGTGGCTCATACCTCAGGTTTCCTAAACTGGTTCACTTTTGGCCATCAAATCACAGAACTGTTTAGGTCAGAAAAGACCCCAAAGGTGATCAGGTGTTAAACCACTCACATGGTGCCATCAGCTGGTGAATTTCTGCTGAAGACAGAGCTCCCTGTTAGACTGTGAAGTGTGTGGTATGTTTTCAAAAGCATGGGTTTTCATACTCTTCACCCTGTACAGTGTAGGAGTCCTTCCCTTTGCAGCGCAGTGATCAGCTGCATGAGTGAGATCTCTACAGGGAACAGCACCGCGCAGTGTCCAGGGGAAACAAACTCCTATGTGAAGCCTGCAAGATGACAGCCCAGTGCCTGTTGTGGCAGTGAATGATTTCCCAGTACTCTGCTGCAGGGTTGGTCGCTCGGGCGCTGCAACAGCGTTAAGCATTGGGGGAGGGGGAGAGGAGCTGTTCGCGGCAGGAGGCAGGAGCGCTCAGCCCTGCTGACTGTGAGGCTGTTTGTGTTGCTGTGTGAACAGCTCAGGGCAGGCCGCTCGTCCGACGTGGGTAGTTCAGGGAAAAACGTAGCCTCCAGAGCTCTTGGGGATAGAAGAAAAGCACAGAGACAGACACAAAAATGCTTGTTTGCACTCTTGGAGCCTGGGCAAGGACACTGGGTTGCCTGCTATCAGAACTGGAATGTAAGCATCAGGTTTTGCTGGTGAATGGGGCTGGGGGGCGGGGAGGAGGTGTTCGATGTGGTTTGGGTTGTTTTTTTTTTTTTTTTTGTGGGTGATGTTTTGATTTTAGTTTGGGTAACCCTGATGTGGAGAAGGTCCTGGTACCCTAAAACATGGGTCTGTTGCTCTGAAGTGTGGGCTCTTAGGAGAGATGTACACTTGCCAAATGAAAGCTTTTAAAAAACCTAGTTTACAAGATTCTAAAATGTTGGAGTAAAGGAAAATGTCAACAGCCCATAATATTTTTGTCCTGCAGGAATAAGAAACTTCTCCTTTCCTGATCTTAGTCAAAGGTGCATTTTCTTAAGCACTGAGTATCTGAAGTATAAGGTTTTTAATACAAGAACAAATTGTGCATGTAGAATATTTTGAAATACCTGAGATTTCATAGGAAAAACTGTAGCCTTTCAATAAAGTATCAGAACAGCCATGGAGGCATTGTACTTGCAGCTCTACGGTAACTGTTTGTGGACAGTTTCTCTTGCTTGGTAAGAAATTAAACATCCAATAATTCAGTGAATCAAAACTCTGCTGTAATGTTTGTCTCGCACACAACAGTGCTCACCGGCTCTTGCTACTGGCTCTTGCCTGCTGCCTGCAGCCACGAGGCAGAAACGCTGTGGAGAGCAAGAACCCCTGCGGGAGGTCCCTGTCCCTCTGTGGGGTTCTGCTGCTGCCTGCGAGAAGAAGCGACGAGGGCAGGACATTGGGCCTGCTGTGATTAATTACAAACACGATGTAATTAAACATTCCATTGCCTGAGGTGGCACCTGTGGGGTAGAGAGCTCCTTTTGTTCAAATCCTTGAATGCAGCACTGCTGTCCCTGTGGCATTTTGCTGGAGGAGCTTTGCAGTGGTGAGCAGGTAGGGATCTCCCCACAGGGCATAGCCTGAGATGGAAAACTGCTGCCTGCTCTGGCACAGGGGGGTGGCTGGGGATGGTGTCTGTGCCTGCAGTGACTTCCTGCCCTATTACACTTCACTTAGAATCACAGAATGGTAGGGGTTGGAAAGGACTTCCAGAGATCATCCAGCCCAACCCTCCTGCCAGAGCAGGGTCACCTAGGGCAGGCCACACAGGAAGACATCCAGGCTGGCTTTCAAAGTCTCTGGAGAAAGAGACTCCACAACCTCTTTGGGCAGCCTGCTCCACAGGTCCCGCATGCTCCAGGGGTCTAGCACCCTCACAGTAAAGAAGCTTCTCCTGATGTTGAGGTGGAACCTCCTGGGTTCTAGCTGATATCCGTTGTTCCTTGTTCTAGTGCCAGGTGCCACTGAAAAGAGCCTGAGAGAAGACCATGGAAGCAGGCTCAGGTGGCTGGCCTACCTTTGCTGTGCAGGTGGCCATGCTGAGCTGCTGCAGCATCACAGACCCAGCTGCAGTGCTCTTCCACTGAGCTTTCAAAAGGGGACAGGCAGTCAAAATTTGACTCTGAATCTCTTACCCACCCAACAGCCCTGTTTGATGTAGCCCAGGCAGTGGAACACAGTCTGCACCCTTCCTGAAATATCCACCTGTGTCCAGTGAACCTACCTTGATGCTGCAAAAGGGCTGTTGGGGCTTGCCAGCACTTGTGGCTTTCTCCTGTCCCCTCATGCCACCTTGCCTAAGGAGGGGAGAGTGCTGCCTCTGGTTGCGAGAGCTGTATGTTTGTGTGAGAAGAACCAAACTGACCATTACAGCCAGACTGGCCTACAAGAAGGCTGCAGAGGGGCTGTTTACAAAGGCCTACAGGGACAGGCCCAGGTGCAATGGCTTCAAACTGGAGCAGAACAGATTTAGATTGGATGTGAGGAACCACTTCTGCACCATGAGGATGATGGAGCACTGCAACAGGTTGTCCAGGGAGATGGTTGAGGTCCCATCCCTGGAAATATCCAAGGTGAGGCTGGACAGGGCTTTGGGCAACCTGATCTAGTGGAGGATGTCCCTGCTAAGTGCAGAGGAGTTGGCCTGGATGAGCTTTGGAGGTCCCTTCTAACCCAAGACATTCTGTGACTCTTTCGCAGCTCTTGCCTTTTCCAGCCACATCATTTCAGAACTGCTGAGAGGTGCTCCCCTCCTATTAGTTCACTTTCCTTGAGTGTTCTTTCCTCACCACACACAGTTAAAAGAGTTTGATTACCTGATTAGCACAAAACACAAGCAAAAGGTCTTTGGAACAGAAGTAATGCCTCAGAAACTCAGCAGTGACTATGTGGCACTGCCTGCCCTTGCCCAAAGCAGTTACTACCTAAGGCTGTTTCAGTGGCTACCTCCAGGCAGCTGATCCTGTTCTGGCTGTGCTGAATTCCCCTGTTTCTGCAGCTGGAAATGGAAGCTGTAGTCCCCCCAAGAAGAGCACCTGCTGTAGGCAGCAGCAGCAATTAGAATTCTAATCCACACCAGCCTCACTCTGGCTGCAAGCGTTTAGAGCAGGCAGCAGTTCAGGCTGGGTCCCTTTGGCTGTCCTGACCACCATATCCTGGTTTAGTCCCAGCAGGCTGAGATTCTGTGAGATCAGCAAACCAGGGCCTGGGGCTCCCAAGCTGCCCCTGAACAGGACACACCCTCAAGGAGATAAGGCAGGCCAGGGTCATTTCCCTGCACACTTTCTCTTCCCAGAAGCCTGCAGTAACCCAGCCCTGCATGCAGAGCACAAAACCGGAGTTAACTGGTACCTGGCTGGGAGCTCTCTTCCCCCTGATCCTTGCTCAGCATTGCTTCAGTTCCCACACTGCACCTGCAGCAAGCATGGCACAGAGGTGGCCTGGTCACAGTCAGTTTAAGACAAAAACAATCTTGAAATTGTCCTGAACAGTGCTCTAATGAGCAGAAGCATCACAACTCCTTCTGTGCTCTCTTCCCCCTGCCCCAGCACCACATCCCCTTCTCCCACACAGCTCATGTGCCAAGGCTCACTGGTGCCTCTCTTCCCAGTCACAAGAATCGCACCTCCCACATGCAGCACATCTACAATTTGTACAGCTGCAGCACCGCACAGCTGTCAGTAGTGGCAAGGCAAAGCTGATCCTGCAGCACACCCCCAATGGGGACAGCAGCATTCCAGGGCTGCTTGTTACCAGTCTGCTACAGCAAAGCCAATCACCAGTGAGTGGAAGGCTTAGCTTCAGCTGTGACCCTTCCCACCCCAAGTTTCCTAACACAGAGAAGTCTGTAACACCCTCCAGGGAGAGACAGGATGCAATTTCGGTTTTTATTCCATCGAGGAGTGATTACAAAAAACATTTCACTGATAAAAATCACATTCTGCCAGTAACAAACACAAGCAAACGTTTTATTTCAATGCAGATCATCACAACAATCAGATACAGGAAAGCTCACTTGTGCCTGGCTGGTCTTGGCTGAGAAAGTAGGGACTGTGCTTGTAATGCACTGATCAGAGTCAGTATCTGAGGAGAGTTTAGCAAGTGGAAAACTCAAAATAAGAGCAGTAACAGCTCCTCCAGAACTTGGGAAAAGACCCACTTCAGACCAATTTCTGGAAGCTTTCCTGCCCCATCATACAAAGTATTTTGTTTTGCATATATAGTTTCATGAAACAAAGTCCCCCAGGAAAGCACATGCTGTTTTGTTAAGACCCTCTCCTAGTTTATGGTCATGCTTGCTCTTCTGCTCCTCTCCCTAAGGCCTGAAGTCTCACATCCCTCAACTCCCAGGTCTGTAGGACACACACCACTTCCTATTTCTCTAAGGCTTTTTAAAACTCACCTACAGATGTCCTTAAATATACCTTCAAAGGCTGCATCTGTTCTGCCCAGCTGCCTCTGAGGTCACCTTTGTCTCTGCTACCCTCACAGACCTCCAATAAAGTGGGAAATACACAGAAACCCCCTGGTCAGTGCTACTGTGCAGCCCCATCTGAGGGGACTGTGGAGCACACATTGAGCAGGCAGAGTAAGTCCCAGGTTAAAATATCTCACTGTGATCCATGATTCCACAGCCAAAATGAAACAGAAGTGTTTGCAAAGACCCCTCAGCACAGGAGAGCTGTGTTTGTGAGCTACCTTTGCAGCTGCAGAAGCTGAACTATTTAAGGGCCATTTTCTTCTTGACCCCACAGCTGAGAGCAACAGAAAAAACAGCAATGCAAAAAAAAAATCCAAATAAAAAAGCAAAACAAACTCCATGTTCACAAGCAGAAGGGTTTTTAACAAGGAAGGACACTTTAAAGCTTTAGTAAATTCACTTCAGCTCTTCCCTTTTCACATGAAGGCACACAGTGCACACTCAGAGATTCCAGGTGAGCTGCAGCCAGCTCACACTGCAACTCCCGAGCTCTCAGTGGCCACCCTCACACTGCTGAATGAAACAATCACCTTACAGCCAGCACCAGGGCAGCTGGCAGAAGAGTCTGTGTAGGCTTAGCGTAAGCTTGAAGTTCTAAACTTCAGTCATCCCCATCTGGATACATCCTTTTGGCTTTAAACAGTAAGGATTACTTAGGACCCTAAAACAGTGGAAATGCAGTTCTTAAATCACCATTTTGAAGTTTGTGAGGCAAGGTAATTGCCCCTCCTTGATTTTCATGTTCTACAATGTGGGCAGAGGAGCACATTCCATCATGGAGCACTGAGAGATTTTGGGTGTGATACAGAATCAGCTGCTGGATCAAGAAAAGTCTTTTTTGTTTTTAAGCCTTGTACTTGCCTAGTAGCTCCGTGATGGGCAAACTCACCTGCCAGAAATAAATACCTCTAAGTGTTCATATGAATTGCACCAAGGTTTGGGTGCATCACCAGTCACCCCAAGTACCAAAGGCCAGTTGCCTGTGGCAGCATCAAGCACTGCTCCCTGGCTCGCAGTGGCACCACACGTGCCAATCCCCAATAAGCAGCAGAGCTGCAGCAGGCAGTGGTGCTCACAGCAGCTTCAGCAGGAACTCATAGGTGGCATTGATTATGCCCCAGGACAGCAGGGAGCGGTGGTAGTTCAGGTGGGCTCCCCTGAAGAGGTGGATCAGCTTCCGGTCACGCTCCAGCCAGATCTTCAGGAACACCTTGGAGAAGGACTGGAACTCGCCCCCAATCTGAGCCTGCATGCGAGTCTTGACGACGTTCACTGGGAAGAACAGGAACCCCAGCATGGCGCCCAAGAGGCCCCCGCAGATGAAGTCATTCACCAAATGAGCACTGTAGGAGGTGGCCTCTGGCAGGCACTGCTTGATGGGTCCCCGCAGGCCGAAGAAGAGCACATTGCTGGGCCCGTTTCGGAGCAGGATGGGCACCAATCCCCGGTAGTACTCCCGCACCCCATAGGCCTTCAGCACCTTAAAAGCCTGGTAAGTGTTTGTGAACTTGTCGTGGTGCTTGTAGTCTTGCAGCAGGGTCTGCACCCGCTCGAACGGAGTCAGCAGGGCCTCAGTGGTCCCGGCCAGCACTGCCGCCATGCTGCGCGTCAGCAGCTCGGGGGCGCTTGTGTGGCTGTGGAGCAGGCAGGAGAAGTCCTCGTACAGGCCGAACATGAGGGCCAGGGTGGTGGTCTTCTGCATCAGGGGGGGCAGAATGCCACGGTAGAGATTCCGTATCCCATCCTTCTGCAGCTGCTGCACCGCGTCCTTCGTCCTTAGGCCGTAGAGCTGCTGCCGGAAGAGCACCTTCTGGATGGGGAAGGTGACAGCGATGTTGGTGAAGGCTGCGCAGTAGCCACAGAGGTAATGCTTGCCAGAGGCAGCAGCTGTGTCACTGCTGAGGTGCTCCTTGGAGCCCTCTTCTGGATCCATCATACTGGATTTCCTTCTGCACTGTATCTCAGCTCCAATTGCCTAGAGCAGAGAGAAAACAACTACCGTGAGCAGCAGGAGGTGACCTGTAGCCTGTCCCACATTCCAGCAGCACCTGGCACTCTACACAGAAGTGTTCTGGGTGGAGAAGAGCTCCAAGATCAGAGTCCAGCCATCACACATGGCACAGAAAAGCCCACACAGTCTGAGGTGTGACAAATGCCACAGCAGATGGATATGGCTGTTTTCTACTCAAGCCTCAGAGACACGAAAAGTGATATGAAGTTCTCAGGTACCACATGAGAGCTGACATGAGGAAGCCCACACAGTGACTTTCCTGCTCACTCTGCCAAAGAACTCAAACAGCACAGACTCTGCTCTCAGATGAAACATCACTGCCACAGAGGAGTAGGGACAGCAGAAAGCCTAAGAAAAAGACAAACCAAATGAAATACATGAGCAGCACTGCAATGCCTGGCCAGCTGCATCCCAGGCTGCATCCAAAGCAATGAAGAAAGGGGATTCTGCCCCTCTGCTCTGGTGAGGCCTCACGTGCAATGCTGTGTCCAGCTCTGGAGCCCTTGTCCTGAAGGGTCAAACCCCAAAACACGCCCTAACCCAGACAATGGGATAAGCACCTGTGAATGTGCAAACCTGGACAGTTCCTGGGGTCCAGATGGTCCAGGCAAATGTGTAGCACCTGTAATTAACTTTGTAAGACACCTGTGAACTGTGTGTACCCCTGGCAGTGTTCAGATATGCCCCATCCCATATGTTCATCTATCAGGTTTCTCTGTTACCAAAGGGCATTAATTATCTTGGGACAGTATTTAAACCAGACAAGAAGTTAGGCAACTTGCCTTGTTCTCACCAGACAGCAGCAAGAGCCAAATGTTGCCAGAGCAGTAGCTGAAGAGTCTGCACCAGCAGACCAACTACACCTGGGCCTTGCACCTGGACCAAGGCAGAAAGGGGAAAGCTCCAAGAGAACTGAATCTTAGAAGAGCCACGGAAAGGCTACAGCCCATTGACGGAGCACACAACAGAGAGGCTCTTAGCCCTCTCCAAGCCAAGGGCAAGCTCCAGATCATGTACTGGGCACGAGAGGAGAGAGGCTCTTAGCCCTCTCCAAGACAAGGGCAAGCTCCAGACCATGAACTAGGCGTGAGAGGAGAAGGGCCCCTAGCCCTGTCTGAGCCAAGGACTGCTTGAATTGTAGTCACAGCATCTGGGAAGATACCAGACAGAGGAGCAAGTCTTGAGTCCCTGGCTAATCTGCCGCAGAATCCCACTTGTGGAAAACCACAGACTGCAGCACCTTTATTTCCAATTTGAATTGCTGTATTGGAAATTCTTAGATCTGTGCTTAAATCGTTTAACTGTCTTCATATGTGAAATGTATCACTCACAACCAAGACCATAACCTGTAAATATACTTTGTAAATAAGTTACAGCAGTGTTTGAAGATACCTCTGCCCAAAATATTAAATAGTAAAATATATACATTTCATTACAGCCCTCAACATAGGAAGGACATGGACCTGCTGGAGCAGGTCCAAAAATGGGGCCACAAAAATGATCAGAGGGCTGGAGCACTGCAGTGACAGGACAAGGGGCAGTGATTTGAAATTAAGAAGAGATTTAGGGTGGATGTTAGGAGGAAGTTCTTTACCATGAGAGTAGTGGAACACTGCAACAGGCCACCCAGGTAGGTGGCTGAGGCCCCAGGCGTGGAAATATTCAAGGTCAGGCTCACCAGGGCTCTGGGCAACCTGATCTAGTGGAGGATGTCCCTGCTGACTGCAAGGGAGTTGGACTGGATGACCTTTGGAGGTCCCTTCCAACCCAAACCATTCTGTGATTCAATGACATGTAAACAGAGAGGGTCCTACCAAATAAAGCAGAGGAGTACTGAAACAGTCACTGCCAGGCAGCACTTGTTCACCATCTGAAATGGGGTTGCTTATCCAGCAGGGATCAAAAGCTGGGTTTACAGCTGCACCAAGGCCAGCACAGCACAGCCTGGGCTAGGTCAGGAATAGCCACATGAGGCTGGTCATGATCACGGCTCTCCTTGGCCTGATCCTGTGCTGTGCAAACACACTGCCCACAGCTGCCACTTCCACAAGCACCTTCTGTAGCCAGGCAACATCATCAGCCTGGGCCAGCAAGGAAGGAGATGAGGCAGCACTTACAAGGGTGGTATCATCCATGACACATTGCCAGGAGAGCAGGGTGTCTCCCACAGCTGCCTGGTCTAAAGGTGACCAGAAGCCCTCTGCTGCTCGTCTGCCGCTCCTCTGCCACCAACCCAAGAGCACTCCAGTATTTCGCTGGTGCCATTATAGTCCTCCTGGTCAGGGGTCTGGGCACTGGTTCGTCTTCAATACTCCCCACCAGCAATACGAAATCTCAGTGATTTCCAGATGGTGTCTGGGGCCAATACTCCTGCCTGCAGCCTCTCTCAGCATGCCATGTGGGCAACACATAGCAGAGGCTGCAGAGGGACCACCTGGACTGCTGCAGGTCACCACAAGATGACTGTGACCAAGCATAGCACTCATCTTGAAAACAAAACACAGATCTGCCTGGATTGGCTTTCTCCCCTGCATTAAGGCCTGGCAAGCAAAAACGCCATCTAAAAAATGAAGGCTGTTTCTGTCAGTACCAGAAGGGTCACCAGGGACAGGGAGTCAAGCTGGGTGCCTTCTGCACAACTTCACAGAGGCACCAGGTTAGGTATTATTCAGATCACTGTCATTCTACTTGCACACACTATGAAGGCCACATCTCAGACTCAAGGTCTGAGACAGGTGCTATACTCACTCAACCTACACCATGTGAAGTCTCACGAGAGAAAACACTGTGAAGGGAGTGACTCCAAAGACCTTTGACCTTTGATCTTTGTGAGAGCCCTCACTTTCAGACAGGCTTTGTGAGGCCTGTGCCACCCACAGGTACCAGAGCACAGCAGCTGCTTTGTTAGAATTTAATGTAAAATAGCATAAGTTTTGGATCCAGGGCACTGCCTGCACACTGCACTCCCAAGGCTGCAACACCTCGTTTGGGCACAGCAGCTTCCCCGTCTCCAGGAGCTGATTTCAGCAGATTCTGAGCCTGAAGCACAGGTGATCCTTTCCAACATCAATTTCCTTGATTCCAGGTCTGTATCTCAGGTGCCTGCCACTGTCACCATCCTATGGTGTGCATCTCTTGTGCTCCTTGAGAAGGACCTCAACCCATTTACCTGCTAAAAGACCATGGCCTTCAGCATGCTGCCACACAACCCCCTAGGTCTGGAAAACAAGGGAAATAATGAAGAGAAGAGCTGCAGGGAACAGCACTGTACTGCATCTCTCTGCCACTGTGAGCAATGGCCATGCCTACTGCCGTCTTTCCTGCTGCTGAGCCACTGTGCTGCCCAGCAAGTCCTGCGGGTCTCACCGCTGTCCCAGATCACTCTGGGACAACCGAGAGCCATTCACGCACCATAGCCGGCCCCGAGGCGGAGGCCTGTGTCAGTCAGCACGGAAAGGTTCCCGGCTCCCTGCTTTCTCCAGCCGACCGCACAGCGCTGTGGCACACACACCACCAATATAGGAGGGCCTACCGGCCCGTGGTCACCGCCAGGCCACATGGCCCACTGAGCCCTCCCCGACTCACCGCATTCTCGGCGCGGGACTTCCCGCGGTGCGGCCGCTCGGACAAATCCGCGAATCCCAGTGCTTCCGACGGCACTAGCAGGGCTGCGGAGAGCCGGCGTGCCGAGAACGCTGGGGAGCGACTGCAGCCCCGCCGCGGCGCGGCACCGGGCGACCTAAAAGCAAAGAGCCGAGCGCTGGTCAGGGACGCGGCACGGCCGCACGGAGAGGCTGCGGCTAGCGACGCGGGGCCCGCCAGTGCCGGGCCTACAACACCGCCTCACTTCCCGCCGCCAGGGAGGTGGCCGCAGGCCGCGATTGCGTTCAAGGTCAGGCCGGCAGCGCGGCAGAGCACAGGGCAGCGGCTGCGACCCGCTCCCGGCGGAACCGCACTCGCCCGCCTGCCCGCGCCCGCCCGTGCCCGCCCCGCCGCGCCTGCGCGGCCGCAGCGCCAAGCGGGCCAGGCTGGGCCCGACCGAGCGTGGCCGGGCAGCAGGCCGGGCCTCCGGTACGCACCTGCGGCCGTTGCCATGGCGGCGGGAGGGGACGGAGACCTCCGGCGGCGGCCCTGCTCGGCCCCGCGGCCTCCGCCGTGAGTACGCCGCCGAGTGACGCAGCCGCAGCAACGTAGGCTGGGCGGACGCTGCCGGCGGGCACAGAGACCCGGCGGCACCCTCACTTCTCACGTGACCCAGGCCGGGGGCAGGCAGCGGCTCTGCCCCCTACCCTTGAAGCCAATCAGGCAGGGGCGCGAGGAACGAGCCAGCTCAGCTCCCCGCCCCGCGTGCCGCGCTCTCCGGCTCGGCGGCGCAGGAGCGAACGCTGCCAGGCAGCGCCAGGCAGCCACTGCCGGACGCTTCCCGTCCCGTGTGAGCTATGGCTCACAGCTTCGGTGGGAGCGGCGGGCGCGCCTCCGCTGCGGGAATCTCGCAGCTGCTGGTGCTGGCGGGGGAGGCGCGAAGCTCAGCAACACTTGCAGCCTGTGTCTCCCTCTTCCAGCAGCTGGCGCTGCTCTGGTCCGAGCCGGTCCCTCAGCCCCGTTTGCAGGGACGCGAACAGCTCCCTCGGGACGGTACCGCGTCTCGGGTACCTCGGACGAAGGTCCTAAGCGCGGGACCACGGGCGCTCTGCCTCGGCAAAACGTCGCCAGGACAGTCGCTGCCTGATCGCCGGTCCCCGGCTGCGTGCCTGGGGCAGCCATGGGACTACCAGGAGTTCGGGTGCTGGGTCCCCGGCAGCTGCGAGGCGGCTGGGAAGTGGCCGGGAAAGTCTCCTCAGTGTACTCAGAGCGAGGCGGCATCCCCTGTGCTCTGCTGGGCCTGATGTTAGGATCGCCTCTTTCCGGGGAGGGCCTGCAAGCTACAGGGGTCGCAGGGTCTGCGCCGCTGCTGCTCTTTTGTCGCGGCCTTTGACTTGAGGCTAGGCTGGGCGACAGCGACTGAAGACGAACCAGTGGCCACACCCCCGACCAGGGGGCTATAATGGCACCAGCGAAATACTGGAGTGCTCTTGGGTTGGTGGCAGACGAGCAGCAGAGGGCTTCTGGTCACCTTCAGACCAGGCAGCTGTGGGAGGCACCCTGCTCTCCTGGCAATGTGTCATGGATGATACCACCCTTGTAAGTGCTGCCTCATCTCCTTCCTTGCTGGCCCAGGCTGATGATGTTGCCTGGCTTCAGAAGGTGCTTGTGGAAGTGGCAGCTGTGGGCAGTGTGTTTGCACAGCACAGGATCAGGCCAAGGAGAGCCATGGCCATAACCCTCCTGCTCCTGTCCAGCCCATCTGGGTGTCACTGCTCTGGCAAAGGTTACAGTGGTCCAGCTTGGTCATGGGGCTGGAAGAGACCTCAAGAGCCCACCCAACCCCCCTGGCTCCAGCAGGGCACCCACAGCTTGTCCAGGAGCACAATGGCCAGAGGGGGTTGAAAGCTCTCCACACAACGAGACTCCACAACCTCTCTGGGCAGCCTGCTCCAGCCCTCCAGCACCCTCACACCAAACAAGTTTCTCCTTGTATGAGGAGTCCCAAACCTGCAGCTGCCATTCCCATTTGTCTCCCGTGGCACACATGCCTCTGCAGAGGCAAACAGCTTCTCCTCCACCCTCTCCTGCACTCTCAGTGTGCAGGGCATGCTCTGAGGCAAGCTGATCCCAGAAAGGTGAGCAGAGCATTAGCAAACCTCTCTTCATTTCCACTGCAGCATCTTTCCCCCCTCTCTCGGATTTCTCCTTTCCTGTTGTTCCCCAGGGATCACCCCATCTACCCACACTTCCCTCTGTCATACAGACAAAGGGGCTTGGGTGGTGGCTGCCTGTATCCTGGCTGCAGTTTTACATGGGACCTGCCTGCAGCCCTGTCCTGCCTGCTTCACGAGGGGCTACTTGAAGCTGAGGACATCGATCTGGCCCTGAGGTAGAATCTCTGGTCCCCCTCCAGTTCTGCTACATCCTAGGCACTGAGAATCATAGTGAAGAATTCCAGCATGCTGCTGGGAAGGCACAGAATTGTCCCCCAGAGTGCTGCAGCTCATGGTGAGACCGCAGATGAGTCACAGCTCCCTTGGGCTCCAGTTAGCACTCATGGGTGCTGCTGGCAGATGAAGTCAGAGCAGACTCTGTGGCACAGAGCAGTGATTACTAATTGTCAAGAGAGGCAATTAAGATCCTCATCTCTGCTGCAAGTGGCTCCCAATCATGGACAAGAAAGCTGCCTAATGTAGTACAGCCCTCTGATTACTACCTTGTTAGTTATGCAGGTGGGAAGTGATGAGGTCAATACCAGAAGTCTGAAATCAATCAAAAGGGACTTCAAGGCAATGGGAAATGTAGTAGAGGGATCAGGGGCACAGGTAATTTTTTCATCTATACCCTTTGTTGCAGGCATGAATGCTGAAAGGAACAGGAAATCATACCTGATTAATAAGTGGCTAAGAGGCTGGTGTCACCAACAAATTTGGGTTCTTTGATCTTGGGGAACTCTGTATGGCCCCAGGTCTACTAGCAACAGATGGGGTACACCTGTCTCAGAGGGGGAGAAAGATCTTGGCACACGAGCTGGCAGGGCTTGTACAAAGGGCTTTAAACTAGGCTTGAAGTGGGAGAGGGTTAAACACAACAGTACTAGAGATGAACTGAAGGAGGCTGAGTGTGGTAAGGCAGAGATGGGGGTAACACCAGCAGCCCAGCTGAAGTGTATGTACACTAATGCACACAGCATGGGTAACAAACAAGAGGAACTGGAATTCTTGGTACAGGAGGAAAACTATGATGTTGCTGCCATCACAGAAACGTGGTGGGATGACTCTCACAACTGGAGTGCTGTAATCAAGGGTTACAGACTCTTCAGGAGAGCCAGGAGAAGGAGAAGGGGTGGAGGAGTGGCCCTGTATATTAGGGAGGCTCTGGACATCATGGAAGTAGAGACTAAGGATGATCAGGTTGAGTCCCTATTGGTAAGAATTAGGGGGAAGGCCAACAAGTATGACATCCTGGTTGGAGTCTGTTATAGACCACCTAATCAGGAAAAAGAGGTTGATTTAATTTTCTTCAAGCAGCTGGAGGCTGCCTCAAGATCACTTGCCCTTGTTCTTGTGGGTGACTTTAACCTGCCAGACATCTGCTGGGAATTGAACACTGCAGAGAAGAGGCAGTCTAGAAGATTCCTGGAGTGCATAGAGGATAGCTTCTTATCCCAGCTGTTTTGTGAGCCTACCAGGGGTTCAGACCTGCTCGACTTGCTGTTTACCAATAGAGAAGGGCTGGTGGGAGATGTGCCGGTGGGAGGCTGCCTGGGGTCCAGTGACCATGAAATAATTGAGTTTTCAATATACGGTGAAACCAGGAGGGGCAGCACCAAAACCTCCACCCTGGACTTCTGAAGGGCAGACTTTGGCTTATTCAAGGAACTAACTCGGAAAGTTCCTTGGGAAACAGTCCTTCAAAACAAAGGGGTCCAGAAGGGCTGCACCTACTTGAAGAAAGAACTCTTGAAGGAGCAGGAACAGGCTGTGCCCATGTGCCAGAAGAGGAGCTGACGAGGGATATAACCTGGATGGGCAAGGAGCTTCTGAAGGAATTAAGAGAAAAAAAGAGGGGCTATCACCTTTGGAAAAAAGGGGAGGTATCCCAGGAAGAGTTTAAGGAGGTTGCTAGTTCTTGTAGGAAAAAAAAGTAGAGAGGCAAAAGCCCATTTAGAACTTAGACTGGCCACTGCTGTAAAGGAGAATCAGACCCAGCCAGCATGGATTCAGGAGGGGCAGGTCCTGCCTGACCAAACTGATGTGCTTTTATGATCAGGTTACTCCTGGTCAATGAGGGGAAGGCTGTGGATGTAGTCTGCCTAGACTTCAGCAAAGCCTTTGCCACTGTCTGCCACAAGAAGCTCCTGGCAAAGCTGGCAGCTCGTGGTTTGGACAGATTGACTCTGAAATGGGTCACGAACTGGCTGGAGGGCCAGGCCCAGAGAGTGGTGGTGAATGGTGCCACATCCAGCTGGCAGCCAGGCACTAGTGGTGTCCCCCAGGGATCATTGCTGGGCCCCATCCTGTTCAATATCTTTATTGATGATCTGGATGAAGGAATTGAGTCCATAGAATCACAGAATCATAGAATCAGTCAGGATTGGAAGGGACCACAAGGATCATCTAGTTCCAACGCCCCTGCCATGGGCAGGGACACCTCACACTAGATCAGCCTGGCCAGAGCCTCATCCAGCCTGGCCTTAAACACCTCCAGGGATGGGGCCCCAACCACCTCCCTGGCAAACCCATTCCAGGCTCTCACCACTCTCATGGTGAAGAACTTCTTCCTCACCTCCAGTCTGAATCTCCCCACTTCCAGCTTTATTCCATTCCCCCTGGTCCTATCACTACCTAATAGCCTAAAAAGTTCCTCCCCAGCTTTCTTGTAGGCCCCCTTCAGATATTGGAAGGCCACAATAAAGTCACCTCGAAGCCTTCTCTTCTCCATACCGAACAGCCCCAACTCTTTCAGTCTGTCCTCAGAGGAGAGGTGCTCCAGCCCTCTGCTCATCCTGGTGGCCCTCCTCTGGACACCTTCCAGCATGTCCAGATCCCTCTTGTAGTAGGGGCGCAGAACTGGACGCAGTACTCCAGGTGGGGTCTCACCAGAGCTGAGTAGAGGGGGAGAATCACCTCCCTTGACCTACTGGCCACACTTCTCTTGATGCAGCCCAGGATCTGGTTGGCTCTCTGGGCTGCAAGTGCACACTGACAGCTCATGTTGAGCTTCTCGTCCCCCAGCACCCCCAAGTCCCTCTCCTCAGGGCTGCTCTCCAGCCAGTCACTGCCCAGCCTGGATTTGTGCTTGGGATTGCCTCGACCCTGATGCAGGATCTTGCACTTGGTCTTGTTGAACCTCATGAGGTTGGCTTGTGCCCACCTCTCCAGCCTGTCCAGGTCACTCTGGATGGATCCCTTCACTCCAGCATGTCTGCTGCACCACACAGCTTGGTGTCATCAGCAAACTTGCTGAGGGTGTACTCAATGCCTCTGTCCATGTCACCGACAAAGATGTTGAACAAGACTGGTCCCAGAACTGATCCCTGAGGGACTCCACTTGTCACTGGCCTGCACTGGGACATGGAGCCATTGACAGCCACTCTTTGGGTGCAGCCATCAAGCCAGTTCTTTAGCCATCTTGTGGTCTGCTCATCAAACCCATGTGTCACCAGTTTGGAGACCAGGATGTGGTGTGGGACAGTGTGGCAGGCTTTGCTCAGGTCCAGGTCAATGACATCAGTTGCTCTCCCCTCATCTATTAATGTTGTGACCTTGTCATAGAAGGCCATCAGGTTTGTCAGTCAGGACTTGCCCTTGGTGAAGCCATGCTGGCTGTACCCAATCACCTCTTCACTACTCTTCTGTCTCAGGAGTGCCTCCAGGAGAATCTGCTCCATGATCTTACCAGGCACAGAGGTGAGACTGCCTGGCCTGTAGTTCCCTGGTTTTCCTTCTTACCCTTTTTGAAAATGGGAGTAATGTTTCCCCTTTTCCAGTCAGTGGGGACTTTCCCAGACTGCCAGGACATCATCAGTAAGTTTGCAGATGACACCAAGTCAGGAGCAGGTGTGGATCTGTTGGAGGGCAGGAAGGCCCAGCAGAGAGATCTGTACAGGCTGGATGGGTGGCGAGAGGCCAGTGAGATGAGATTTAACAAGGCTAAGTGCAGAGCTCTACATTTTGGCCACAATAACTCCAAGCAGTGCTACAGGCTGGGGACAGAGTGGCCGGAGAGTAGCCAGGCAGAGAGGGACCTGGAGGTGCTGGTTGATAGTAGGCTGAACATGAGCCAGCAGTGTGCCCAGGTAGCCAGGAAGGCCAATGGCATCCTGGCCTGTATCAGGAATAGTGTAGCCAGCAGGACAAGGGAGGTTATTCTTCCCCTGTACTCAGCTCTGGTCAGGCCACACCTTGAGTCCTGTGTCCACTTCTGGACTCCTCAATTCAAGAGAGATGTTGAGGTACTGGAATGTGTCCAGAGAAGGACAACAAGGCTGGGGAGGTGCCTGGAACACAAACCCTATGAGGAGAGGCTGAGGGTGCTGGGGCTGTTCAGCCTGGAGAAGAGGAGGCTCAGGGGAGACCTCACTACTGTCTACAACTACCTGAAGGGAGGTTGTAGGCAGGTGGGGGTTGGTCTCCTCCCAGGCAACCAGCAGCAGAAGGAGGGGACACAGTCTCAAGCTGTGCCAGGGAGGTCTAGGCCTGTTGTGAGGAGGAAGTTCTTCACAGAGAGGGATTTGCCATTGGAATGTGCTGCCCAGGGAGGTGGTGGAGTTGCAGTCCCTGGAGATGTTCAAGAGAAGGCTGGATGAGGCACTTAGTGCCATGGTCTGGTTGATTGGATAGGGCTGGGTGATAGGTTGGACTGGATGATCTTGGAGGTCTCTTCCAACCTGGTTGATTCTATGATTCTAAGAACATCACTTCTGGCTTGGCTGGCCAGGAACCAGCTCTGCTTTGTGCTTCTCTGCTCCCTTGGCAGGCAGATGCAGCCACAGCAGTTCATTGGTCACCCCAAAACCCATGGCAGTCAGGAGGATCCAGTTCTGCTCCCTCCTCGTGCCCCAAACCAACCACCTGAAACACAGCAGGAGAGGACAGCAGGAGATGAAGAGCATGAACTCACCATGTGTCTCAGCAGGGTGCTTCAGAGCAGCCTACACCAGACCTGGCCCCAGTGGGCCAGAGCCTAAGGAGAATTAACCTCTCAGCAAACACAACACCTTCCCTCTGCTGAGACTGGAGAACACAGCCTGAGCAAGCCAGAGGCTTCCAAGGTCCAGCACAGGCAGGGTCAGATTCCTGCCCATAGGGATGAGCAGCTTCCTACCAGAAGCAGCATGGAGAAAGGGACCTAGGGGCAGACACCAAGCAGAATGTGAGCCAGAAATACGTCCCTGTAGCAGAGGCTGAGGGTGTCCTGGGTGGTGTTAGGAGACAATCTCCAGCATGTAAGGCAGGTGATCCTTTCCTTCTGCTCAGCACTGGGGATGCCACAGCTGGAGTGCTGGAGTGTTCTGGGCTCCCCAGCATGAGCCATGGACACGGCAGAGCCTGCAGAAGGATGGCTGAGATGCTGCAAGGCCTGGAGCACCACTGCTGTGGGGCCAGGCTGGCAGAGCCAGCACTGCTCAGCCTGCAGCAAAGCAGGCTCAGAGGGACCTCACCCATGTTGTAAATGCCTAAAGATGCCCCAAGGAGTTGACTCTTCCCAGGGCAGCAGAGGCTGTGAGCACACTGAGCCTGGGGAATGGCTCTTTCCCTGTGAGGGTGACCAAACACTGTCACAGGTTACCCAGGGAGGCTGCAGAGCCTCGTTCATTGGAGATCTGGGTACCCGAGTCTGGACAGTCCTGCTTGAGCAGAGGTACTGTACAAAATGACCTCAAGGGATCCTGCCCAACCTCAGCCATCCTGTGGCACAAACACTGCCACTGATGATCAGCAATTCCCACAGCATGAATTATCCCCTACCAGAATCCTGTTTGTGTCACTGCTAATAAGAGCTGTGAACAGAGGGACACTGACCCTCAAACAGCAAAATGACTAAGCCCTGAGCGCTCCCTGAAGCAAAGACAACTCAGAGGACATCACAGAGACTTTTTGCTTTAGGTGATCCTCAGCTTTTCACAAGCCCCTGACCCCTACTGCTCTGCTTGGTGAACATCTGCAATGAGGCTGAGAGCAGGACTGGAGAGGAAATGCAGAGAAACAACCCAAGGACTGGGAATCCACAGCTGTGGAGCCAGCATCACCCTTCCTGCAGAAGACAGCAGCTTTGAGTTAGCAGAAGCCTCCCTCCCAGGCAAATTCTCCTGTGGCAGGGTGATTGCTGAGTGGGTGGGGGTCAGGCTGTGGGTGCTGTTTGTCTGGACTTGAGCAAAGCCTTCTGACACTGTCCACAGCATCCTCATGGAGAAACTAGAAACTGGCAGCTCACAGCGTGGATGGGTGGAGGCTTTGCTGGGGAAAAAAGTGCTGGATGGCCAGGCCCAAAGAACGTGGGGGATGGAATTAACCCCAGTTGGTGGCTGTTCACCAGTGGCTTGCCCAGGGCTCAGGTCTCTTTATCAAGAGAGACAGGTGGGAGTCAGTCTATTCTCCTCAGTAACAAGTGATGGGATAAGAGGAAATGGCCTCAAGTTCTTCCTGAAGAGCTTTAGATTGGACATTAAAAGAAACTTCTAAGCTGAAGGGGTTTTCAAACCCTGGCACAGGCTGCCCAGAGGTGGCTGAATCTCCATCCCTGGAAGTGTTTCCAAGAGGCAGAGATGTGGTGCTGGGGGACATGGCTTAGCCCCAGCCTCGGCAGAGTTAGAGAAGGGTTGGACTGGGTGAGCTTAAAGAGCTTTGCCAACCAGAACAGTTCTATGGCTCTATTCCACCACCCCAAGCAGGCAGGGCAGAAGTGGAAGAAGCATTTTGTGCTGCACCTATTTTGCAGACAGAATGACACCAAAGCTCTGCAGAGAAGCCCAGAGCCCAGGGGTGCTGTGCTTCCTGACCTGCCTGTCTGAAGGGGTGAACGGCCCATGGGGCAGCAGGGCACTGCCAAAACAGTCAGCTGGTGGTTGGGGGGGGACCTGCAGCTTCCAAGCGTGTCCTCCTGCTGGCTCAGCCTGCATCTTCCTCCCCTCAGACAGACAGCAGCACTTTTTCCTGTTTCTGTAGAAAAAGCTGCACCAAAGCAGCACTTTAATGAGGTGTGGCCCGGCTCAGCCTGCAGACAGGGTCTCAAGGTGCTGGTGATGGGCAGCCAGACCCAGCAGGTGTCCCTGGGCAGCTCAATGTCCAGCAGAGCAGTGGTTCAGCTCTGTGATACCCTGCTGGGACCCGCCGGGCACCTCAGGTCATCCTCCTGCGCTTCCGCCGCCCCTCTGCCGCTTTCTGCACGGGCAAGGGCAGGGAGAGGATGCCCAGCTTGTGCTTCTGATCCTCCTCAAGTCCTGGCAGCCCCTTGGCATTGGAGATCCTCAGCCGCATAGCCCTGGCGATATCCAGCACCCTGGGGAGCAGCAGAGAAGCCGTCAGTGGGCAGGGAGCCCTCTGTACCATGCACTGCACCAGGCAGGAGGCAGGGCCCAGCAGGATGCAGGCTCCACCTCTCAAGGTCACCCTGCACACACAAGCTCAAGGCCACAAGGCAGAAGCCTCCTGGGAAGGACAGGAGGCTGCTGAGCTGTGCACCACCACTTCCAGGAGCATCACCACCCACAAGGGTACCCAGGGGTTCTGCTGATCCCCAGTTATCACCAAACCTTAGCAGCACATTCCTCATCCAGGAGCCCCTGGTTGGCCCACAGTGTGCCTTCTCACACAGGGCAGCCAAGGGTCTGTGCCCTCCACAGGCCCTACCCAGCCAATGCCAGCAAGAAGGACCACGGTGCCCCAGCCAGGAAGCTCTTGGTGGACAGGGCAGGAGGAGCACAGTGAGACACCAGCAGATAGTGCTGGGAGGTGCTGCTGAGGGTTTCTGACCTGTCCTACAGCAGCCACAGCCAAGCAGCGCAGCCTGCAGCAGAGGCAGTGCAGAGCTGAGGAGCTGCAGCAGCTGTGGCTGACACCTGCTGGGAGCAGCCTGTGCTGCAGCCACTGTCACAGTGCCTCTGCCATGGCCAGCTGCAGGCCAGGGAGCCACAGCCTGGGCTGTCTGCCCAACTGCTTTCTGCCTGTCCATTCACCCTGACTTGACATCACCTCACTGCACACACAATGACTGGCCGCTCTGCCAACCACTCTGCTGCAACCTCCCCAGGTCCATCACTGTTTCAGAAACAAAAATGACCTCCTGGGTGCTGAGCATGGAGTGGGGAAGTGCCAGGGGCCTGCAGTCCCTCACATACACACCAGCTGCAGGCTCAGACTGCAGCTGTGAGGAAAGACTCTGTTTCCAGTTTCCTTGTGGCAGTCAGCTGCAGACCTGCACTGGCACTCAGACTGGCACCTCAGAGGGACCAAAGCTTGCTATGGGTTTAAGGACTAATGTCCTAATTGTAAATAAAAGTTTTCCAGAGAATTGGAGAGAATCCAGGGGGATGGATCTCTGCAAGGGGCTGAGCAGAACACAGAAGTTATCTTTACCCCTTTCCATTGGTATGCAAATTTCTGTGCCACCTGAGGTGCAGCTTGTTCCCCTGGTTGCTTCCTTCCCCCTTTCCCCTTCTGCCTTTGCTTGCCTTCTCCTCACCTTGTCTGGGTCATGGTAAGAGCAGTGGCAGGGACAGGGGAGAGATGATTCTTGCTAGCTGGCACAGTCTGCTGGGCTGTGCCCAGGGGGTCTGGCTCTGTGGGGCTGGCTGCTGTATGTAGCTATATGTTTTTTACCTTTTATATTTAGTTTGGTTTTGCATTTAATCTACTTTTGTAAATATTATTTCCATTTAATTTCCAAATTCTGAGCAGGTGTGGTTATTTACTCATTCAGGGTAAAGCCCAACTCTCTGTGGTGCAAAACCACCACACAGCTCTACAGAAAGAAGGGCACAGAGCACCAGGAGATGCCACTTGTCAGGCATGAAACAGAGCAAGTCCTGGGATCTGTCCTGGCTGGACATGTTGGTGATGCTGCCTCTGCCTTCCTTCTGGCACCTGAGCACCTCCTGATGCACCTGAGGACCTCCTGGCAGCCCTCTCCAAGTCTGAGATGTACAATCACCCTCCTTTACGAGCACCATGACCTGAAGATAAAGCCTCAACATGCTCATGAAGTCCAGTGAGAGCAAAGGAGACTCATCAGCAGCTATGACTCTGTGACCCAGGTACTAGAGAGGCTCCAGGGCTCCCTTCCAGGGGTGCTGTCTGGGAGGATCAGGGCTGTCCAGCAGGCAGGGACAAGCAGGGTGACTCACCTGCTCTCGGGGAGCTTCAGATCATTCTGCAGGACTGTGAGGTCTGTTTGGAAGCTGTTGATGTGCAGAGCCAGAGCAATGACATAGGCTGTGATCTTGGCCTTCATGGATGCAGAGATCAAGTTCTGGACACTGCATGGCAAGCAAAGGAGCAGAGGGCAGATGTGAAGCACAGAGGGGCAGAAGGCAGATGTGGGGTGTCCCACGGAGGGGCAGAGGGCAGATGTGGGGTGTCCCACAGAGGGGCAGAGGGCAGATGTGGGGTGTCCCACGGAGGGGCACAGGGCAGATGTGGGGTGTCCATGGAGGGGCACAGGGCAGATGTGGGGTGTCCCATGGAGGGGCACAGGGCAGATGTGGGGTGTCCCATGGAGGGGCACAGGGCAGATATGGGGTGTCCCATGAACCAAAATGCAGCCTACATGGCTGGATGAGCTTTAAAGGTCCCTTCCCACCCAAACCATTCTGTGTTTCTATTGACCTTGCAGGAGCTTCCCAGCCTCTGCTCTTCTCCTGGCAGACCTCCATGACAGCACCAGGCCCTACCCTTACTAGATCAACCTCTGTCTCTGCTGGTGAGACACCTCCTGGGTCTCAGCCCAAGAGCATTGACCAGTGCAGATCTTTAGCTCATCTCTGCAGGTTTCAGTTGAGAACCCAAACAACTGCCTGAGAGCAAAACCCAGCACAGGCCACAGCAGCACCTCTGGGGTGCTGGAAGAGCTGAACATCCACCTTGGCTCAGTGGCACTGCACGTGTAGAGAGCTGTCCCAGCAGCTGCACAGCCTGCACCCACACATGGCCAGGCTGAGCGCTGGGCATTCCCCTGGCCATGCTAGCTGAACCCATGTCACACTCAGGGCCCTGCTTCCCCCAGACCTTTCAGACCAGCACTGTCTGCACACAGCAGCAGCCACCACCCAGGGAGCGCTGCTGAGGCCACACCTCAGCTTTGGGCCCCTTACTCCAAAGACACTGAGGGGCTGGTGCAGGGCCAGAGAAGGGCAACAAAGCTGGGGAAGGGTCTGGAAAAGAGGGCTGGGGAGGAGCCGCTGAGGGAGCTGGATGGGGTTGGTGTGGAGAAGAGGAGGCTGAGGGAGACCTTATTGCTCTCTGCAGCTCCCTGAGAGGAGGCTGCAGCCAGCTAGGGCTTGGGCTCTGCTCTCTAGGAACAACCGATAGGACAAGAGGAAAGAGCCTCAGGTTGCACTAGGGACATGAGGAACAATTTCTTCCCCAGAAGGGTTGTCAAGGCTTGGCCTAGGCTGCCCAGGGCAGTGGTGGAGTCCCCATCCCTGGAAGGAATTAGAGGAGTGTAGATGTAGTCAGATGGTTTAGTGGTGCCCTGGCAGTGCTGTGTCCATGCCTGGACTCAGTAATTTTAAAGGTCTTTTCAACTGAAACAACCCCTTGACTCTAGAGGGCTCAGGGTGTGAAGCAAGAGAAGCTGCTGCTATCTTCCATCCTGGTAGGAGGTCTCCAAGCTGAACTCTGCCAGGTCTCTGCCCTAACATCAAAGCAAGCAGAGTTTCTTACCTGCCGTTGTTGTAGGTCAGTGAAGTGAAGTTCTTCATCAGCTTCCTGCTAATTGTGTGTGGGCAGTCAGGACCCATTGGATCTAGGACAGAGAGGGGTTTGCAGTGAGTCCTTCTGTGCTGCCCCCTTGCCCACCACCACCATGCACCTTTGTTACCATGGCACTGATCAGCACTTCCAGGAACACAGTGAAAGGAACCTGGGCACTTGATCTCCAGGTCTCACCATTTTCCAGGCCTGAGAGAGGCTCCTGCCAGCTTCTGTTGTCCTTACAAATGAGGCCTCCCACCTGAGCACCACTCAGGCTCAGGTGTGCCCATCCCCTGCATCTGGCAGATGCCTGCCTTGCAGAGATGATCCTGCCACACACCACAACTCAGACACGACCAGCAAACTCCCACTAGTACCATGCGTGGTCCTTCTCACACCCTCCACAAGTCCTTCAGGGCGGCTCCTGCCTTCAGCAATGCAGGAGGGTATCTACACCAGGCTTGCCATCTCCTCCACCATCCTCCCTGCCACCCAGGGCACCACTGATGGCATTTTCAGTGGGCACTGACACAAGCTCCGTGGGGGACAGCAAGCCCCGCTCTTGCATCCTGAGTGCAGCAGGGGCATGGTCACCCTGACTCACACATGGAGCTGAGCAGCACAGGATGAAGACGACTTTCTCAGAGGCACACAGATATGAAGGATCTGACCGGTACTGTGTCTCCTGCACTTGGAATGTGGAGGCTGGAGGAGGGAGTGTGGACAGCTTTCAGCCTCTTGGCTTAGGACTGAGGCATGAAAACATGAGCCAGGTTTGTAAGCACGGAACTATGGATGAACCAGAGAGAGGCTCAGGGTTTCCAGCCCAAGGTGCCCTGCCTCATAGGATCTGGTGATGCCATCCTAATGCACAGCACTGAGGAGGATCAGAGCTAACAACCTCTGACAACATGGGGATGCTCAGCCTGAGAGTGGAGCAGGCTGAAAGCAGCTGCTGCAGATAGCTATTGCATTGCACAGCTCAGCCTGTGCAGCTCCACTACAGCAATGACAAACCAGGTCCCAGAGGGCATTCTGAGAGTGGAGGAGCTCAGAACTCCCTTACGCTTCTTCCTGATCACTTTCAGGCAGCTGAACTTCACCAGGGTGTCCAGGAACCAGAGGCACCTGGCCCTGTGGTCTCTGCTCTTCCCATCAGCAGGCAGCAGCTTCAGCTGCTCTAAAACAAAGGAGCAGTGGCTGAAAGAGAGACAGGAGGGGAAAGTGAGGCTCAGAGAACCAGGAATCAGTTTATACTCAGCACACAGCTGTCACTTCCCAGACACCTGTGGAACACTTATCAATGGCAGCTCCTCTCCAGGTGCAGATGCAGTGCCAGACCTGCAGGCTCTGCATGTGGCACAGACCCATTTCTGCTCCAGCACAGGGAGCAAGGTGTGGGTTGTGCTTTTCCTGCTCAGCACAAGCAGCTCCCAAGAGGTGTCTGTGCCAGCCTGCCAAGCCACAGCAACCTCCATAGCAAGACCTGGCTGGGACAGGGACAGGCCACAGCCACATGGTGCTCAGTGCAGTCCAGGGCCCCATCTCCTAGACACCTGCCTTCAGACCCTCTCTTCCTTCTTGATGATTGGACTCAGTGGTTTTAGGTCTTTTCCACCCAAAACAAGTCTGTGACTGGCCTGCAGCCAGCCCCCAGAGGCCAGCCCTGCTGCTGCCTCCCCTGTCCACAGCCAACTGTGCTGCAGCTTTCCTAGGCAGGCACTGCTCAGCCATGTGTGGATCAGATGTCCTCCCTCTGCTCTGGACAGGTCACCCTGTGTGCCCTCCTGCCCCACAGCAAGACTGCAGCTTCACAAGACCCACCCTGGCCACTGCCAGGCTGTCTGCAGCCAGCCTACCTTTTCTCCTCTGCTTTCTTGGCGATCTCCTCTGCAGTGATGTTGACAAAGGCTGCTGCTGGGACTCGCAGGGCCTCATACTCTGCTGGGGACAGAACTGGAAGGGTTTTAAGGAAAAGTTCAGGCACACTTTTGCTCCTCCCCTGGCCTGAGCTGCCTGCAGCCAGGGGAGCTCTGTCCCTGGCTTTGGGAGCTGCAGGGCAAGACAGGGGACAGGAAATTACAGACAGGCAGGACAAAATGACAAGGCCTGGAAGCTGGCCAGTAACAGAGGTCTCCAAAGGGCTGTGGCTCAACCACAAATCCCTTCACCTGCATGGCTGACCTCACTACTGCCCCAGTGCAGCTGCTGCCAACAGGCAGGTACAGCATCCTGCTCCTGGGAGGGCTCCAGGCCCCAAAATGCCAACACAGCATGTCCCTGCTCTCAGCTTTGGGCCCAGGAGGGGAGAAGGGGTAGCTCACCCACATGCCTGGCAGCACCCACCCCACGTGCTCCACACTGGGGCTGAGAGGTGAAACCAGAGAGGAACCACCCTGCCATGGCAGAGGATACTGTCCTCAAACTTGTACACCTGCTCTGGTTTCTCAGCATCTTCATTACAGGGTGGGAGAAAGCTGGAAATGTTCTGTGTGTCCTCTTGGGTCATATCCTGGATCAAGGCTGTGGAGGGAAGGAGGAGAGAAGAGTATTTGGACCATGCAAAGGAGAAGACAGACCACAGCAACACAGCCCAGATCCTTCCTTTCAGCACAAGCCTACTGAAGGGTGGTTCTTGGCCAACACCAGTCACAGCAAGTGCTCTGAAGGTCTATACTCCAGCTGAGATTCTCACATGGGAGCTGAGTGCACAGCAATCACTCCAGCTGGCACAGGAGAGATTCTGACACCCCTGCCATGTGCCCATCACTTTCACCAAGACCTTTCTGCTCCTTAAAGTCCAGAAAAACCACATGAGATATAGAAACTCCAGAGAAGGAGAGCTCCAAGACTGATGCTGCTGCAGCTCTTGCCTGCAGGATAGGCACCCTGGGCTGCAACGGGCACCTGCTGGGCACGAAGCAGGGCCACCAATACCCAGCCCAGCAGAGGAGGGGTGAGATGGGTTCTGCAGTCAGACACCTCTCCCATTCCTGGCTAATGGAACTCAGAATCCCAGAAGTGCTGGTGGCAAGCAGCTCTGGAGGTCTTCTGTCCAACAACTGCCTACAGCACATGGCCAGGGAAGCCCTGACTTTGTCCTGCCAAAGCCTGGAAACCCCCAAGGATGACGACTCCATAGAACTCTGTGACCTGTCTCATAGCTGCCACGCTCCAAGGCAAAAAAGTTCACCCAGGCTCCCACCTGAACCTCTCGAGGTCCAGGGACCTCTGCAAGCTGTGCAGCTGGCTCCTGTTGGCACTGTTGAGAAAGGTTTAGCTCTGAGTGCCCTTCAGCAACCTGTGGGCTGCTGTGGGATGCCCTCTGGCCTCCTTTCTGCCAGATGAACCAAGCCAAGCTGCCTCTGCCCATCAGCTGTGTCTTCCAGGCCGCTGCCTCTTCTTGCTGCCCTGTCATGACTGACTTCTCTGTCACTGCTCCTTGCTCAGGGCAGTCACAGGGGGTGGTGCAGCCTCCCCAGCACTCCCTGGCAGGGGTATCGACATCACTTAGCTGTGAAGAGTGAACATTCCCTGCAACAGGCACAGTATCCAAGCCCAGACTCCTGCTTGCTGCTCCTCCAGCTGAAGTCTGATGAAGGCCTGAGGAGGT
Source organism: Indicator indicator (assembly GCF_027791375.1). NCBI lineage: Eukaryota > Metazoa > Chordata > Aves > Piciformes > Indicatoridae > Indicator > Indicator indicator. Next base: position 140,486 of record NW_026539146.1, read on the forward strand.
CCATCAGCCTGGCTCACAGCAGCTGCTGGGCCTGGCTGAGGTACAGACCCTTGATCAGGGGCATGCTGTGTGAAGGCAGGGCACAGTCAGCTTCAGGAACATCCAGCACCCCATACCAGGTGGAGGTACCAGCTTTGTCCCAGTAAGCTGACATCCATGGACGTCCAAAAGAACTCCCAAAACCAGGCAGGGACAGACACTGATGCCACAGGGACCTCCCCCCACCCAGGCGACTCCCACCCTGACTTCAGCAGGACCATCAGGGAGCAGCTGCCTCTGCAGCAGAAGGCTCTGCAGGTTCCCCTCAGGTGCCTTGCTGGGCAGGCCCGGGCAGCCCTGGTACCTGTGACTCCCTTGGCATCGATGACGCTGGCTGCGGCCCTGCTGACAGCGGTGCTAACGACGTCGCTGCCAACCGTGTTCAGCCGCCGCGTGCTCAGCGCCCGCTTCTGCTTGCTGGTGCCGAAGGCCTCGATGCACAAATCCATCTGCAGGGCATAGGGAACCAGGGCACGGGGCCTGAGCACCCCTGCTAGCCAGGGCTGCTCTCACACAGGCACCAAACCCTCACACACAGGCAACCAAACCCTCACACACAGGCAACCAAACCCTCACACACAGGCAACCAAACCCTCACACACAGGCAACCAAACCCTCACACACAGGCACCAAATCCTCACACACAGGCAACCAAACCCTCACACACAAGCACCAAATCCTCACACACAGGCACTAAACCCTCACACACAGGCACCAAACCCTCACTCACAGGCAACCAAACCCTCACACACAGGCAACCAAACCCTCACACACAGGCAACCAAACCCTCACACACAGGCACCAAACCCTCACTCACAGGTACCAAACCCTCACACACAGGCACCAAGCCCTCACTCACAGGTACCAAACCCTCACACACAGGCACCAAACCCTCACTCACAGGCACCAAACCCTCACACGCAGGCACCAAACCCTCACACGCAGGCACCAAGCCCTCACTCACAGGTACCAAACCCTCACACACAGGCACCAAACCCCCCCGCACAGGCACCAAACCCTCACATGCTCCCCTGGGCACATCCCAGCTGTGCTGCCAGCCCTGCCCTGCAGGGGACATACCCCAGCCTGAGGCACTGCTCCTCTGCTGCCTCAGTGAGCTGCAGGGCACTGAGAGGTTTGAGCATGCAGGAAATGAAACTGTCCCACTCCTGCCAGTGTTACCTGGAGCAGAGCATGAGGTAGGGTTCCCATCTTACCTTCTCCCTGTAGGACTTGTTCTGGTACTCTCTGCTGTCCTCAGCTATGATGTTATCTGCAAGACAGCAGTGGGAAGCGTGCCTGGCTTGCAGCAGCCACCACAACACAGCCTCTCACACCCCTTCAGCTCTGACTCACTACTGGCAGACTTGGCACACAACCTCCAGATCTCCTCTGCAGGACTTCTCCAGCTAAAGAGCAGCTGAAGGTGAGAGAATTGCCCAGGGCAAGGGGAGAGGCTGTAAAGCTTCTACCCTTACCCTGTGGGCTGCAGCAATGCCCAGGGCCTGCTGCACAGGGTGGAAACAAGCTCCCAAAAGAGCTTCAGCTTGTGCTGCTGGGGCCAGTGACAACCAGCAGCTCTGATGGGGAGCAGCTGCTGTGTCTCAGTGGTGCAGTTCCTTGTCCCAACAGTCCCCCAGCAGAGGCTGCACTTTGAGCAGGGACAGCTTTGTTACTGCCTCCAGCACTTCCACCCTGCCTTCTCCCTCTGTGCCTCACACCATGCAGGACCTCAGGAGCAGACTGTAAAGGCCTCCTCCTTCCTGCATGCTGAGGGCAGGTGGCAGAAATAAGGCAGAAGGAGCAGCCAGGGAGCCAGCAGAGCCCACAGGGTCTGGATGCACACAAAGGGCTAGCAGGCAGCGACTTGGTGCTGAGCTTGAGAGCATTTCCCCTCCTACCTGACAGCAGGGGCTGCATGTGGAATATCTCAGCATTGTAGACTTCCATCTGCCCAGAGTCCTTGTCCAACACACCCACGAAATACCTGGGAAGGGCAGATGGTTAGTGAGAGACTACCCTGGGAGCAGGGTGCAGACCCACGAGCACTCCCCACCCCCAATCCCTTTGGCTGTTCCAAGCACCCTCGCAGTGTGCAGCCTGCCCTAGGTGAGCCTGCTGGGGCAGTGGGGCTGGAGGAGATGATTTCCAGAGGTGCCCTCCAGCCCCTATCTCTGTCCCTGTGATTCCTAATGTCACAGCAGAGCAAAGTAAGCCCAAGGCAGGCACTGGTCTGTGTCTGTGCATCTCTGTGCAACACCACAGAGACCTGTGGAACTCTTAAAAACAACTACACTAGCTCCAAAATGCACAAAGAAGCCCAGGTGCCAACCGCTCCTCTGTCTTTCCTGTCATGGCAGGAGCCTTGGTTTCTCAGTGCTTCCATACAGTTTCCTGGGCTCCCCAGGGCCACTTCTCTGCTTAGTAGAAGTCACTTGAAGCTCTCCAGGCTGCTCAGAAACGTGGCTGTGACAACTCTAACACAGGACAGTTTATCTTGTCTGAATTCCTTCTCAACCCACATTGCAGAGGGACGATCCCATGGTTTGTGCTGGTCCTCACCATGCCTCACAGTCCCCCAGGAGCCCCCCACAGCCACCAGGCTGGTCAGGCAGGACTTGCTGTTGATGCAGCTGGCTGCCTCCAATCACCTCCCTGTCCTCTCTGTGCCTTATTGGAGCTGTCATGATCTGTCTGATGATCTTCCCAGGCACAGAGGTGAGACTGACAGGTCACCCTCTACCCTTGAGATGCTTCCTATCTTCCAGTCCCCAGGGACCCCACCTGACTGCCTGGGCTTTTCAAATATCATGGGGAGTGTGGCCTTGCAACCACATCAGCCACTTCCCTCATGACTCTGGGATGCATCTCACTAGGTTCTATAGATTTATGCATGTTCAGGATCCTCAGGTGGTCCTGAATGTGATCTCCCCTTACAGCAGGAAGCACTTTACTCCCCTGGCCCTCACCTAGTGTCCATCAACTCAGGAGGGCTGAGGAGCAAGGCTGCCAGTGAAGACTGAGGCAAATAAGCTATTGAGTACCTCAGTCTTCTCCTGGTCTGGTGACACCAGCTCTCCATCCCCACCCCTCAGAGGGCCCTCCTCTGCTGGCTGACATACTTCCCTGTTCTGGCTGATGACTGCTTCCCAATCACCTCCTCGTCCACTTCTTCACAAGGCCTTTCCAAGGACACTCTGTCTGCAGCATCACAACTCCCAAAGGAGCTAACATGCCCAAACAGCTGCCTGGTGCTGGAGCCTCCTGTCAAATCCTCCTGATTCAGCTGCTGGCCTGGGTGGGAGCTGCTGAGCCAGCTGCAAGAGAAGCTCCCAGGAGGTGTGAGCAACGCCCTCTGCTTGCAGCTCCATCTCCCCACTGACCCCCTACCTGCACAGGGAGTTGCACTTCAGAACCCCACTGCTGAAGTTGTTCCCCACGTATGAAAGCCTCTCTGTTTCTGAGACCTGAAAGGCAGAGAGGACTGGGTTAAGACAGGGCTGTCAGTGACCCTCTGCATGGGCTTCTGTCCCTGGTGCCACAAAGCTCTTCACTCCCAGACACCAGCCATGCACAGGCAAGCTTCACCTTGCCTGTTTGGGCTGTTTTGTACCAGGACAGACAACATCTCCTGAAGCTGAAACTGCCCACGACATGCAGCTCTAACTCAGCTCTCCCTGGGCTGGAAAGTGAGGAACCCCTGAAAGGAAATGTTAGGACTTGTGATTTAAACTGAGTTCATCAGTGGCAAACCTGGATGTCACCAGAGTTAAAAACCTTGCTGTGCTGACCACTGCACTGAGTCCAGAAGCAGCACAAGATCACAGGCTCATGGGATGTTAGGGGTTGGAAGGGACCTCTGGAGATCTTCCAGTCCAAGCCCTCTGCCAGAGCAGGAGCACAGAACCCAGCACAGGTCCCACAGCAACACATCCAGATGGGGCTGGAAAGGCTCCAGAGAAGGAGACTCCACAACCTCTCTGGGCAGCCTGCTCCAGGGCTCTGGCAGCCTCCCATTGCAGAAGTTCCTCCTCCTGGTGAGCTGCAACCTCCTGTGCTGCACTTGCCATCCCTTGCCCCTTGGCCTATGGCAGGCTGCAGCTGAGCAGAGCCTGTCCCCTCCCTCCTGAGCCCCAGCCTTCAGCTCTTGACAGACATGGAGCAGATCCCTCTCAGCCTTCTCCTCTGCATACTGCAGAGCCACAGGGCTCTCAGCCTCTCCTCCCCAGGCAGGGCTCCAGGCCCTTCAGCATCCTTGGAGCCCTCCTTTGGCCTCTCTGCAGCAGATCCCTGTCCCTCCTGACCTGGGGAGCCCAGAGCTGGATGCAATCTTCCAGGGGAGGTCTGAGCAGGGCAGAGCAGAGGGGGAGCAGAAGCTCCCTGCCTCTGCTGGACACACTCTAAATGCCCCCATTGGCCCATTGGCCCCCCATTGGCCTTCTTGGCCCCCAGGTCACATTGCTGTCCCATGCAGAACTTGCTGCCCACCAGCACTCAAAGGTCCTTCTCCTTGGAGCTGCTTTCCTGTCCTGCCGCAGTTTGAGAAAGAAGCAGGGTTTGCCCACAAAGTCACCAGTGAAGAGAGAACAGGGCTTTGCAGTCACCTTAAGCTACTACTGCCAATGTTCCAGGGTCCTTAGCACAGCTGTTTAGAGCCTGTCTGAGCTTCTGCCTAGGACGAACCTCAGATTTCAGCCTGGTCATAGTCACCACCACAGGCGAGGGCAACTCAATTTACAACAGGGTTCCCAGTGGCCCCTCTGAAGGTCTGGTACTGCTCAGTGACTGCAATTCACTGACTGAAAACTGGAGCTAGCACCAGGAGTGCATTCCACAACATTTTTGTGCCCACCACCCTGCAGCATACTTCCCCTGAGGGTCTGACTGAATAATTTACTTCTTGAGCTCTAAACCCTAACAAGAGCAGCAGAAAGCACCTTCTGGCTTCAGTCTGGGCTTTCTCTTCACTGAAATAACAATAAATCCCTTTAAAGTGTAATTTAACAACAACAAAACCTCTCCTGAAGCCTGGGAGATTTGCTGCCTGAGACTCTGTTGGGAGTTAAGGACATGGACTGCACTTCAATGAGGCAGGAGTGTGGAGAGGAGCAGCGTTCTCCCTGGCACAGGACCACAGGGGCTGCAAGTCAGATTTGCCTTTCTAGTTCCTCGCTGCCATCACCACAACCACAGGGTCAATAAAATTGTGTAAGAACCCTTCCCTGCTTGGGAGCCCAGGAGGCTCACCGCGCCCTGCAGCACAGCGCTCCACAAACGGGCACGGGCAGAGTGATGGAGGCCCGTTCCGGGGCCGGCGCGGCTACGGGAGCCCGGAGCTGAGCCTGCCCTGAAACAGGCCACGGGAACGGATGCTACGAACAGGAGGAGAGGCTACAGACGGCGGTCAGATCCTTACCAGGATCCTCCGGTGCTTCTTCCGCGGGTGGACCTTGTCCTTATTTCGGTAGACTGTAAACTGCAGGGAGTCGGACTGCTGCAACCTGCCGTTGGAGAACCGCACTGTACGGTGCGGGGATGCGGGAAGAGCTTGAGACCGGGTGATGCCCGCTGCTCCCCCGTGCCGCGCCGCCTCACTCCCCTTCCGCGGCCCTGTTCCCTCCCCGTGGCCTCTGTTCTGTCCTGTCCTGTCCCGTCCCGTCCCGTCCCGTCCCGTCCCGTCCCGGTGCCTCACCCAGCAGCGCTGGCTGCTCCGCTCCGGAGTCGCCTCGGTAGCGCCAGGTGGCGGCCGCCATGTCGCGCGGCAGCGAGAAGTGCGCTGAGTGGCTGGAGGCCAGAACGGCGTCCTGCGCGAGGCCGTCACTTCCGGCCGCCGGTGCCGCCGCAGCAGCCGCTCAGGGGCCGTGCGGGGCGGAGCCGCGGGGGAAGGGGCAGCAGGGCCGAGGACGACGGCCGCGCCCGGCCCTTCCCGCCGCCCTGCGGAGCCCCGCCGCGGCCCTTCCCGCCCGGAGGGCAGAGACACCGGGGAGGGGAGTGGGGACCGCAGGTGAGCGGGGGAGGCGGCGGGCCCTGCGGGTGGCGCCGGCGCTGGACAACGGTGGGGGGCGGTGGGTGACGTGGGCCGCCGGGCCGGGGCCGGGTCTAGGGCGGAGAGCAGAACCGGAGCGCTTGTTTTCGTTCCAGCCCCGGGCAGCCCCACCGGGCCATGTGGAAGCCCCACGGGAGGCAGAAGTGCCCCGGAGGGCGGCGAGCTGCGGGCAGGCCACCGGGAGCCCACCCGACGGGGAGCGCAAGAGATCGGCTCGCCGGTGCTGCGGCGTTTGCCGGGGCGGAGGGCTGCGGTGGATGCCGCCGGGGTGGAGGAGAACTCCGTTCTGTGCTTGAGAATAACCGGTGGGACAGCCTGCAGTCCCCGTGGCCCTGGGGACCCCGGCTTCTACCGGACCAAACGGTCGCTTGACGGCTCTCGGTCCGCTGGGCCGTTTGGGCGTCCGTGGGGCCGCGGAGGGTCGTGGCCCCATGGCGGCACGGTCACGCTGGTGGCAGCTGCGCGCTCCTTTTGCCAGAGTTCAGCGGGACGGAGCTGGCAGCGGGGCTCTGCCTCGGGACTCCGTGAACGGCGTTTGGCTCTGACCCGGTCTGCACGGAGCTGCGCCGCCGGGTGCGGGGTGAGGCGGTGGAGGAGGGCTCTCCGGAAGACGTTCCATGCTATATCTGGGGGTGTCTGTGTGCGATACGGAATGAAGTGCGAGGGTGCATTTTGATTGCCGGCCGTGCGTGGGAGATGGGCTGGGTATGCTCTCGGGAGCCTTGAGGGACATCAAACAGCGACAGGCTGGAACACTCCACCGTTTGCAAAGGCTGAGGGAGCTGGGCTTGTTCAGCCTGTAGAAAAGGCTTCTCAGGACTTAAGGGGGCTGCAGGAAAAATGAGGGAAGCGTTTTTTAGGGAGCATAGTGATAGGATGAGAGGTAATGGTTTTGAGCTGAAAGAGGGTGGATTTAGCTAAGGTATTAGGAAGCAAGTCTTGGCCAGGGGATGAAGATGCCCTTGCTCACCACAGTGGGGTAGGAAATGGCTGACCTTTAAAGGGTCCTTCTCTGTGATTCTGTGAGTCCATTTCTGGGAGCAGGGTTGCAGTGCACTCAGGAGGCAGCAGAGGAACAGCCTCTCTTACCTGCCAGTTAATGCAGTGCTGTGGGACTGCCAAGGAAGCACCTTCAGATGGCTTGTGACAAACTGGGTCTGATCTCCTGTGCTGGGCTAATCACTGAGCTGATGGTGTAGGGGACAGCACCTGAGCGGAGAGCTGCACCTGTGCTGCTGGTACACTCCACCCCCTTGCCAGCACTGACCTCACCAGCTGCCAGCATTTCTTGTGGCCATGCCAACAAAGGGAAGCTGCAGCAGTGGGGCTGTTGACCCTGTCGTGATCTGCTGGAAAGAAAAGGTAGAGCTGGAGAGGTGTCTGTGTGGAAGGGGAGAGGTTACTCACTCTGAAATACAAAAGCTGCTGACTTTCTTTATCCATCTTTTAAAAATGAGTCAGGAGGAAATTATTTAACTCAGCACAATACCCTTAGAGCATGGTCACTTCACAGACCCACAGAAACATCCAGTTTGGAGAAGACCCTTGGGACCATCAAGTCCAAACACTGACCTACTCTACTAAGCTCACCCCAAACCAGATCCTCAAGCACCACATCTGAACACCTCCAGGGCTGGTGACTCCACCGCCTCCCTAGGCAGCCTGTGACAGTGTCTGACCACTCCTGCTGTCAACCAGTTCTTCCTCATGTCCAGCCTAACCCTACCCTGCTGCAGCTTGAGGCCATTCCCTCTTGTTCTGTCCCAGTTACCCGTGAGAAGAGGCCAGCAGCAACCTCTACACAACCTCCTTCCAGGGAGCTGTAGACAGCCATGAGCTTTGCCCTCAGCCTCCACTCTTTCACACTAACCATCCCCAGCTCCTTCAGTCTCTCTTCATCAGATTTCTTCTGCAGGCTGCTCTGCCCTGGCTCCAGCACCTCCACATCTCTCTTGTGCTGAGTGCCCAGCACTGGGCACAGCACTCCAGCTGTGGCATCCCCAGAGCTGAGTGCCAGGGGACAGTCCCCTCCCTGCTGCTGCTGGGCACAGCATTGCTGAGCCCAGCCAGGAGGCCTTTGGCTTTCTGTGCCACCTGGGCACTGCTGGCTGCTCTTCAGCTGCTTGTCCATCAGCACCCCCAGGGCCCTTTCTGCCAGCAGCTTTCCAGCCACACTGCCCCAAGGCTTGCCTGGGGTTATTGTGGCCAAGGTGCGGGCCCTGGTACATGGCCTGGTGGAAGCTCATCCTGGTAAAGCTGGCCATGGCCCCAACCTATCCAAGTCCATCTGCAGAGCCTCCCTACCCTTGTGCACCTACCTCAGTGCCATCTGCTAACTCACTGCTGATCCACTCTGTCTTCATCAAGATATCAGTAAAGATGTTCAGCAGAAGGGGTCCCACTGCTGAACCCTGAGGAACACCATCTGTGACCAGCTGCGTTCTAAGGAGTGTTTGAGACCAGACATTCTTTTTAATCCCTTATTAGTGCATCTGACCGTGGCAGGGGTCTGGTAGAGGTGGGGCTGAAGGGGTGACTTTGTGACAAGACTCCAGAAGCTGTCCCATATCAAATGGAGCTTGTTCCAGCTGGCTCCAGGATGGACCTGCTGTTGGCCAAGGCTGAGCCAGCCAGCAGCAGGGGTGGCACTTCTGTAACAACACATTTAAGAAAGGGCAGAAGACTGCAACAGGAGTGGAAAATGTGAAACAGTCCTGCAGACACCAGGGTCAGTGAAGGAGGGGGAAGAGGTGCTGTAGACACTCAAGCAGCTTGTGCTGAAGCCCAGGCTGTCCCCTGGAAGCCCACAGGTGTCCACATGAAGCAGGTGGATGTGCCCTTGAGGAAGCTGCAGCCCATAGAGAGCCCTTGCTGGAGCAGGTTCCTGCTGGAACCTGTGGCTCAGGAGAGGGAAGCCCACTCTGAAGCAGTCTGTGAAGAAGTGCAGCCCATGGGAAGGACTCCTGCTGCAGCAGTTCATGGAAGACTGTCTGCTGTGGGAAAGACCCCAGGCTGAGCAGGGCAGGAGCAGCAGAGCTGAGGTGGTGTGGACAGCCCCCATCACCTGGCCCCCAGTGCTGCTCAGGGGAGAGAAAGAAGACTTGAGTCTGGGAAGAAAGAAGGTGGAGGGAAGATGGTTTTAGTTTTGTTTTCTGCCTCTGTTACTTCTTGGCAATAAATTAACCTTGCCCAATGGGATTGTTTGGGATGTAATTGGAGTGTGCCCTCTCTGTGCTTATTTTGTCTGCTTCTCCCACATCTTGCAGAGGAACAAGAGTGAGGGAGTGTCTGACTGGGTGACCAATCATCCACAGTGCCAAGACAGACCCAGCTGTGCAGGGCAGCCCTGCAGACTTTGGTCCTTTTGAGGGTCAAGAGATGATGATAGAAGATGAGCTTTTGGAAGAGTTTGGGAGGATGACAAGCAGGGAATTGAGCAGAGGTGTCCTCTGCCGGTGGCTCTTAGGTGGATGCAGCTGTGTGCTGAGGCTGTGCAGCTGAGAGGAGTCCACTGCAGGGTGGCAAACCAGCATTTGTTCCTGGATCTGACCCTGCCTTTCTTGGAGGTAAAAGCTGAGGCAGAGGAGTTCACCTGGAGCTCTTTGCCATAAGCACCAGGTTGGACCACTGTCACTCGCATCTGTGTACAGAATGTTCTTAATGTCTGGACCAGTTTGGGCAGATCCCAGACCCATCGCTTGGACTACCTCTTGCTTTATCTGGTCAAAGGCTGCTTGTTGCTCAGGACCCCATTGGAAACTGTTTCTCTTTCGAGTCACATCATATAGAGGTTTCACAATCTGACTGTATCCAGGAATGTGCAGTCTCCAAAATCCCACTATGCCTAAGAAACGCAGAGTTTCTTTCTTGTTGATGGGATGTGCCATGGTGGAGACTCTTTATCGCATCCATTGGGATGTGACGGCGACCATCTTGCCACCGCACTCCCAGAAACTGGATTTCTCTGGCAGGTCCTTTCACCTTGTCTCGCTTGATAGCGAAACTGGCTTGCAAGAGAATGTCAATGATTTTGTTACCTTTCTCGAAGACTTCTTCAGCAGTCTCACCCCAGACAATGATGTCATCGATGAACTGAATGTGTTCTGGAGCACCACCTTTCTCCAAAGCATCATGGATCACTGCATGGCAGATGGTTGAACTGTGAATCCACCCCTGGGGCAAACGATTGGATGTGTACTGAATGCCTCTCCAGGTGAAAGCAAACTGAGGCCTGCATTCCTCTGCTATGGGAATAGAGAAGAAAGCATTAGCAATGTCTATGGTAGCATACCATTTGGCCTGCTTGGATTCCAGCTCATATTGGAGTTCCATCATGTCTGGCACAGCTGCACTCATGGGTGGAGTTACTTCATTCAAGGCACGGAAATCAACTGTCAGACGCCACTCTCCATTCTGCTTTCTCACAGGCCAGATTGGACTGTTGAAAGGTGAATGAGTTTTGCTGATGACCTTCTGACTCTCCAACTGACGAATCAAGTTTTGAATGGGCACCAAAGAGTCACGGTTAGTTCTGTATTGTCTGTGATGCACAGTTTGAGAAGCAACCGGCAGCTTTACATCCTCTATCTCATGTTGTCCCACAACTGCAGATTCATCTGAAAGCTCAGGTCTAATAGACAACTTCAATTTTCCTCCATCAATTTCTACAGTTGCTATTCCAAAAGCCCATTTGTAACCCTTAGGGTCTTTAAAACACCCTTCTCTCAGAAAGTCAATTCCCAAAATACAAGGTGCATTAGGACCTGTTACAATAGTATGTTTCTTCCACTGCTTCCCAGTTAAACTTATGTCAACCTCTATCTTAAACAACTCTTGAGATCCACCAGTGACTCCCTGAATAGTTATAGATTCTCCCCCTTGATAATTTGATGGTATTATGGTGCACTGAGCTCCTGTGTCAACCAAGGCCCTGTACTTCTGAAATTTTGAAGTGCCAGGCCACTGGATGTACACATCCCAATAGATTCTGTTATCTCCATTATCCCTTACCTCCCCCTGGCGGAAGGCAGGGCACCCCTAATGGTGGGGATTACCTCCACATGTACAGCTGGCACAACGTCCAGCACCAGAATTAGGATCACTGTTGGAGCTATCAGAGTTGTTCTGGGAAACTGAGGAAGTGACAGCTACACTTCTGGTGTTGTTACCTCGGGATCTGCCCCTCTGCAGCTCCCGTAACCTCTTGAAAAGATCAGAAGTTGGTTGACCATCCCATCTGTTCACGTTCTCACCAAACTGATCACGCAGAGTTATCCAGATACTGCCACGTGATTGCCTCTGCTGTCTGTTTTGGTTTGACCTATTCTGGAATGGCCTTCTTGGAGCACGTCTGTTTCTGACAGCTGAAACTTGTGTCCATCTGGAGGAAGAGGAATCAGAATCATCCCCCTTCATCAAGTTGGATATAGAGGTTTTAAGTTCCTCCTTCAGCTCTTTCATGCAATTCTCCATCTTTCCAGACAGCGTTTCAATGGCTGAAACCAAAGAAGTACGTGCAAGACTATCCTCCAATTGCCTCATTTGGTCAGTGAAATGGCCAACAGTAGGAGGCACTCCACCATAATTTCTTGCCACAATCCTGCTTGCCAGAATAGTAGCATAATTAGGAGGAGCAAGCTTAATGAGCTTTTTGGCAAGGCCTGTTCCAACAGGAATTTCATCAGGATTCAGAGTCTTATGATCTCCATACATTATTTCTCTCACAGCAAATTCTCTCAGACGCTTGATTCCCTCATCTATTGTGGTCCAAGGCTTAGGGTTCCATGGTAAATCATCTCTGCTGGGGTACCTCAGCGAGACTGCCAATAAGAGGCGTGCCCACAGAGAAACTTTACCAAAGCACTTGCCTAGATGCCTGTCTATGCCTGTATCCTTTGAGAGCATCCCCAACTGAGAGGCCGACTTATCACATACCACCAGTGCTGGGGCTCCCATATCAAAACACCTGGCTAGCCAAGACAAGACTGGCTCATTATCTCCTCTGATGTAATCCTTCCTCACATGTCTAATTTCCTGTCTGGGTGCATTAGCTGACTGTATGTCATCCTCATCATCATCATCCTGAGGTCGCTGTTCCCATATTCCTATTGTAATCCTCCGTTGAATTTCCTTGAGTTCAGAGGCACTGCCAGCAGTTGCTAATTTAGCAGGGTCTACATCTCCATCATCCATGTGGGGTCTCAAGAGGTCTGCCAGAGTTTTAAGGCTAACCTTCTCTTCCTCACCAGAAGGATCTTTCTTAACAGAGGGACCCTGAGTAGAAGGACCCTCATCTCCATCTGCACCATCTCCTGCAGCATCTGCATCTCCTCCTGCAGCTCCTTTGCGCTTTCTGCTGATAGTGGCAACCAAATTCACTGGATTGGCTTTCACATTCACAGCAGAGTTGGAAGGAGTAGAGGAATTTTGTGCAGGGTTAGCAGGAGCAGAGGGAGTCTGTGCAGGGTTGGCAGGAGGTGTGCTTTGAGATCCTGCAGCCACTGCTGTGTCCGTCTGGGCAGCAGAGGGAGGAGAAGGAGACTGTGCCTCGTTAATGGCGTCTGCCTGCACAGCTATGTCTGTCTGTGCAACCATTTCTCTCTGTGTAACTGTGTCTGTTTGTGTACCCCTGTCTGCCCGTGTACACCTCTCTGCCTGTGTAATTGAGTCTGTCTGTGTAACCGAGTCTGTTATCTCAGATTCTGGCAAAGGTCCTGCAGCTACTGCTGCTGGCTCTGAGTCAAAACTATCGGCAGCTTTCTCACAAGCCTGAACTGTGATTTCCTGGTCACCATAATCAGAATCAGAAACCAATTCCGAACCTCTCTGAGCTTTTCTATATTTCCTCTTACATCTACACAGGTCGGAAGAACGAGTAGCCTTATGTCTTTCTTGACACAGTGCTATCACTAGCCATATGATTATTCCAAGAAACAACAAAATTAAGGCTAGCACAAGATATCTAGGGTACCACTGGTTCCAAAGACCCTCTGTAGTTGTAAGAGGAGTAACAAACTCAAATGTGTCTGCTAGCAGATTCATAGTTGAGTTACCCTATCTTCTAAGACCAATAAAACCACAACAGAATCCAACAACATTTAGTAACTTGTTCTTAACCCAAAGAAACTACTTATATGCCACATATCTCACAATCTTGTCTATCATGCAGGAAATGGCCCATCTGTAGACAATCACACCGATAACAGATGAAATAAAATTACTCAAAATCCAAAACAGCTTCATTTTGCTTCCTAATCTGAGCAGGAATAAATCATACAAGCAATCGAGCCCCACGTTGGGCGCCAAAAATAAAAAGTGTGTCGATGTGAGCTGAAATTCCCCCCCACCGACAATAACCAGGCTAGCTCAGTGTGGAAGCAAATGAAGGCTATATTTACAAGCAGAGAAATGCAATGAATATGTACAAATATATACAATCAACGGAAAAGCACAACCAATCTCCCTTTGCTTCCCCCCAAAGGGGACCCTTCCCAAAGGGGCCTCCCTCTCCCAGGAGCTTCCCCCCCAGATCTCCCTTGAACAGAAAGCAGAGTTAGTTAAGCAGAAAGTTGTTAACTTAGCTGCCAAGGTCAGTGTGTTATCTTCAGCCAGAAGAGAAGAAGAAACAGCAGCCAGACAGCCCAGCAACTGCCCCGACTGCAGAACGCAGAATGTGCAGAGTGCCCCACTTTGTTTTGGGTAATAGTTCTTAAACATTTCTATCTATCCAATGGAAGTGTTTAGAACAATCAGTATTTTGCTTTCTTACACCCAATAGTGACTTATTTACAATCTTTCACTTTTCTCTGTTTTGAACTTTGCAAGGAAAAAATTAAAAAGACCGTTTCAAACCATCACAGGGGTCTCCAGGGAGGGTGTCTAGGGGCTGGGATCTCTGGTGAGTGAGGCTGAGGAACTGGAATTAGAGATGATTGGCATAGTATTGGCACAGGGCTGCCTGCAGCCATCCTTGGGTCTGCTCATCAGCCACGGCCTGTGGTGGTATCTGGGTTTGCTTGGCAGTGCTGGGCAGAGGGCAGCAGCAGTGGCAGAGTGGTGCCATGGAGCTCCAGAGAGGCTGTCTGCGCTGATGCCGCAGCTGTGAGCTCAGGGCTGTGCTCACTGCTGGCACTGTGTCCTCCCATACTTTCCCGTGCTGCACTGCTAGTGCTGTGTGGTCCCTTCTCTGCTTTCCCTGTGCCAGGTACCAGGTGGTGACATGGCCCAGAGAGCTTCCTTTAGCAGTGTTCAGTGCCTGGCAGCCCCTGGTGCTGTGGGGCAGCATTTCCTCACCTCTGAACACAGCTTCCTAGCTTCCCAAGATAAGAAAGTTCTTTTCTTCCTGCTCCTAGCTGATGCCTAGGAGGCACTGAGCTCTTATGAGCTGAGCAGGGAGCACAGCTCAGCTGCCCTGAGAGACAGCAGCTGTGTAAACCCCCAGAGGGGCTGCAGGACCTTGCTCAGCACACACAGCACATCTGTGCTGGCAGCAGAGCTGCAGCGCCAGAAGGAGCAGTGCCTGAAGGGGCAGTGCCTGCTGGCACAGCGCCTGCTGGCACAGCACAGGGCAGCCTGGCCTCTCAGGCTCCACATGTGTGGCTGTCTTGGAAGGCTCACTTTGTGCCCAAGGTCTGGAGACCCTCGAGAGATGCCCCCCAGGAGATGCCTAGCAGGAGGCAGGTGGCAAGGCCAGGGAGCAGGGGGGTGGCTGTGTGGCAGCTGGTGCCCAGGGGAACATGGCCTTTCCTGAGAGCGTTGGCACACTGCTCTCAGCTGCAGCTGGCAAGCTGTGCTGTGTCTGCCCACGCAGGAGCTGGTGCCACCATGGGCTGGACCATCCCTTTATGTCCATCTGAAGGATGAGACAGAGCAAAGCCCTCCTGCAGTGCAGCTTATCCTTCCTGGCACCTGGGCAGCTCCAGCCTCACCCTCCTGGCAGCAGGGAGGTGAGTGGCAAGACCTACATGTAAGCCTGGGGGCACAGCTCCAGAGAGGTGCTGCCAGCTCTGCCAGGCTGGGACACAGCTCCAGAGAGGTGCTGCCAGCTCTGCCAGGCTCGGACATAGCTCCAGAGAGGTGCTGCCAGGCTGGTCACTCTGCTGCGGCTGGGATGGCTTCGAGCACAGCTTGGGTGTGGTGCTGTGTGGTTTAGGTGAAGAGGGAAGCAGTTACTTGTGCTGCACTGGCACCCCTCTCGGGCTCTGACTGTGTGCCAGGCATTCCTGCAGGGCTCCTGCCTGGAACTGTGTCAGTGTGAGCTGAAATTCCCCCCCCCCCCCCACCGACAATAACCAGGCTAGCTCAGTCTGGAAGCAAATGAAAGCTGTATTTACAAAGCAGAATCTACAATCTATGATGAAATGCAATGAATATGTACAAATATACAAAATTCACAACATTTACAAATATATACAATCAACAGAAAAGCACAACCGATCTCCCTTTGCTTCCCCCAAAAGGGGACCCTTCCCAGAGGGGCCTCTCTCTTCCAGGAGTTTTCCCCGCAGACCCCCCTTGGACAGAAAGCAGAGTTAGTTAGAGCAGAAAGTTGTTAACTTAGCTGCCAAGGTCAGTGTGTTATCTTCAGCCAGAAGAGAAGAAGAAGAAAACAGCAGCCAGACAGCCCAGCAACTTCCCTGACTGCAGAACGCAGAATGTGCAGAGTGCCCACTTTGTTTTGGGTAATAGTTCTTAAACATTTCTATCTATCCAATGGAAGTGTTTAGAACAATCAGTATTTTGCTTTCTTACACCCAATAGTGACTTATTTACACTCTTTCACTTTCTCTGTTCTGAACTTTGCAAGGAAAAATTAAAAGGACAGTTTCAAACCATCACAAACACCAAATCCCTTTAAGTGCAGGTGGTGGGGAGTGGGGCTGGAGGTGTCTGTTTCCTGGTGAGGAAGCTCCAGGTGCCAGCCTGTGTGTGAGGTTTCTCCTGACAGCTGTTCGCTGCATGGAGCTGTTGGTGATGGGAGGGACCTTTGGGGTCACTAAGGAATACTGCTCCCCAGGTGGTGTGGCTGAGGCAGCTTTTGCTGGGGGCAGGAGCACAAAAGCAGTGAGTGCAAACATTTAAAGCTGTGCCGAGGGGGAGGCTGAGGCTGCCTTTGGGATTTCTGTGTGACCACAGGAGTTTGACTGCCTGGCAGTGGCTTAGGGCTGCACTGTGAACCAGGCTGTAGCTTTGGTGCTGGACACAGCAGTGCCACCTTAAATAGGACCTTCCTTGGAGCTGTTGTTCCCTCACAGTTTTGTAGTGGCTGAGCTGTAACTTTTGCTGTAAAGAAGCAATGAAATGTTTGGTTGTGCTGTGGTTCTAGTGCAGGGGCACTTCCCTGACTGCCTTGTGCCATCCTGCTGCAGCCTGAGGCCTGGAGCAGGGAGGTTTGGCTATAAGTCTGCATCATCTTATCAGAGCTAATCACTGGAGACACAGAAATGAACCAGGAGAGGAAATTATTGCCATGAGAAGCAGTAAAAATATTGCTAATTAACCCTGAATTCTCCTGAAGCACCTGCAGTGTCCCTTCTCCTGCTGCATGGCACTGCAAGCAGTTGTCCCTGGTGTGCCCTGCTGGCCAGGCCTGGCAGATGTGCACAGCTGGCTGGGCTGGGGCCTTTGCTGAAGAGAGGGGAATTGATTCTGACTCTGAGCAGTGGTCCTTGCAAATTTGGCTGCTTCTGTAACCAGACACCAACCCCAACAACGATGAGGGAGTTTGGTACCTGATCTCCTCTTTGTTGCTTGTAGCTGGAGCTGACAGGGAGGCTCTGGGGTTAACAGGCTCGGAGCTGCCAGTTGTGGTTTTCCTGCTGTTTCAGAGCACTTGGCATCCTCTCCCAGCTGGGAGTTTTTAATCCTGACCCTTTCTTAATGGGGAAGGCTTAGTCTGAGAAACCTGAACCTCATCTTCCCCCACATGCATGAGGAATATTTCATGTGCCACCAAGGCTGTTGGGTGACAGCCCCAGGGCAGCTCAGGAAGGTGATGGCAGGAGAGGCAGCCCAAGCAGCACCTTGCAGGGCAGCTCCCAAGCCGATGACTGGTGGAACTCCATCACAGGGGCACTGGCAGAACCCAGACCAAGGACTCTGAGCCCAGCAGAGCCTCAGCCCAGGGCCCTGCCGTGCCTCAGGGCTTGCTGCACTGCTGGGACCTGGGGACTGCAAGGAAACCAGTTTGGGGTCCCACAGGACTTACTGGGGAAGGAACTAAAACTGGGGCAGAGGAGGAGTCTGGAGGATTTAGGAAGGAGTGAATGTGGAAATGCAGAGGCATAAGGGGGTGAAAAGGACTCCTCCTCCAGAGGCAGCTGGGTGGCCATGACTCTTGCTGGCCATGTACTGTGCCATTTGTCCTGCTCCTCCTTGAATCCTTCCTGGCTATGTCCTGGGTGAGGGCTCTGGGGGTCTGTGAGTGCAGCCACAGCATGGAGCTGCTTAGTCCTTGGAGCCTTGGCTGCAGCCAGTGTGCCCAGGGAAGATCAGCCCGCATGAGCTGGAGAAGTGGCCTGGCACAAGGAGGTGAACGTGGGCAGCTCTGGGTGTGGCACTGCCTCTGTCTTGTCAGGAGCAAGAATCTGTCCAGGTCAGCTGCATGCCTGTGACAGCCTAGAGCCAGGCTGTGGCCTCTGGGATTCTTGTGCTGGCAGCCTGGACCCCAGGGCAGCTGCTGGAGGGGTCCCCCTCCATCACCTGTGTGTCTCTTCTGACAGGTGTGCTCCATCCTGCCCAGCTGTGGCAGGGAGCAGGATGAGGCTGCAGGTGCTGTCCATGTGAGTGCTGAACCTGACTGGTGTGTTGGTGCTGGCTGGGGACACGCAGAAACAGCAGCCTGGGCTCTGGGGGCTGCTGGGGTGCTGTGCTGAGGTCTTGCCCTAGGCCCTGTGCTGATGCTGGGCACGCTGCAGAGCTGGCAGGCGGAGTGCCAGACAGAGGGCTCTGCCCTGCTGGCTTCTGCCAGGCCAGGCTGGCAGTACAGGAGCTCTGCAGCTCTCTCTTGAATACTAAAGCACCCCACAGGCTGCCAAGCTGAGAGCCAGAGAGGCACCAAGTGGCTTAGTGGCTGCCCCGAGCAGGGGCAGCACCTGAAGATTTAATTGCTGTTAATTGGTGTTCCCTTGGAGGAGAGAGTAGGGTTGTGGAATGGGCACAGGGCTCCTCTGGCTTCACCATGCTTCATCCTGGCCCTGCTGGCTTCATCTCCTGCCTCAGTCTGCAGGCAGCCAGAGGGGTGGTTTTGCAGGCAGGGCTTTTTAGATGTTTTTTCATTGCTTGCCCTTAAAGTTTTCCTGCCTCTGACATGTGACCTGTGTCAGGAGTGTTCTGGTTGTGGTGAGGTTCGTGATGGTGACCACAGGTTTCAGTGTTTGTGGGCAAGATCAGGGGGAAGGCCAACAAGGCAGATGTGTTTGGGGAAGCCTGCTCTAGGCCCTTGGGTGGCAGCCCTGGGGGACCAAGGGGTCCAGCAAGGCTGGAGACTGCTGAGAGGGAAGTCCTGAAAGTACAGGAGAAGGCTGTCCCCAGGAGGGCCTGGCTGAGCAGAGGTTTGGGTGCTGCTTGGGGAGAAGAGGAGAAGGGGCAGGACAACAGGGGGCACACCAAGCTGGTTGTAAGGCTGTGCAGGGAGGAAATGAGAAGGGCCAAAGCCCAGACAGAAATGACTCTGGCTTCAGCTGTTGAAGAGAACAGGAATTTCTACAATAAATCAGCAACAAGAGGAATGAGGAGGATCTCTGTCCTGTGTTGGATGCAGGGAGGAAGGCAGAGACAAAGTATGGTGTGGGCAGCAGGAGCAGGGCAGGGATCCTGCCCTTGTGCTCAGCGCTGCATCTGCAGTCCTGGGGTCAGATTTGGGCCTCTCACTCCAAGAACACTGAGGGGCTTGAACAGGGCTGGAGAAGGGCAAGAAAGGTGGGGAAGAGTCTGGAGAAGAGGGCTGGGGAGAAGCAGCTGAGGGAGCAGGGGGGGTTGGTGTGGAGAAGAGGAGGCTGAGGGAGACCTCATTGCTACCTGCAGCTCCCTCAGAGCAGCTGCAGCCAGCTGGGGGTTGGGCTCTGCTCCCTAGTCTCAGGTGATAGAAGGAGAGGAAATATCCTGAAGTTGTGCCAGGGGCGGGTTGAGGTTGGCCACAAGGAGCAATTTCTGTGCTGCAAGAGTGGTCAGGGACTGGCAGAGGCTGCCCAGGGAGGTGGTGGAGTCCCCATGCCTGGAGGTGTTGCAGAAAGCTGTGGCCATGGCACTTGGGGCAATGTTTTGGTGGCCATGGTAGGGGTGGGTTGATGGTTGGGATGGATGATGCCAGAGGACTTTCTAACCAGACAGGTCCATGGTTCTGTTTGCTCCTGCCATGGCTGCTGGTGGTTCAGATCTGCTGAAGGTCACTGTAGCTGATTCCATGATGTCCTCCATGCCTGGTCCTTAGGGATAGCAGCTTCCTTGCCTCTTCTGCTGTGTTCCAAGGTGTCTGCTGGTGGGCTGCAGCATTGTGGATCAGCCATGCATGGAGCTGTGCCACTGTCAGATGGTTCTTCAGAGCTGTCTATCTTGGCTGACGAGCTCAGTGGAAAGTGAGCCACCAGCATTCAGGCCCTCCAGGAGCAGGCTGGTGCTGTAGCCATGGCAGTCTGGATGTAGCTGGAATTTCTTTGTTGCTGTGGCAACTGTTGGCCCCCCGTCATCTCCTCGTCTCTCCCCTGTCTTAGTCCTGCGAAGCCAAGGACAGAGGTTGCCCCTGGCACAGACCTGACCCATCTCAGAGGCAGGAGAAGATCAGTGAATGGTTTGACAGTCCCCTCTCCATCCCACAGAGGCACCTGGCTGGCAGGGAGCACAGTCTGTGCACAGTGCCTGCTGGAATGACACAGGGCAGGAGCTGAGCCAGGTGTGCCTGGGCCACAGGAGCCTCTGCCAGGACCTAAGCTCCTCATGTCCCTTCTGTCCAGCTCCTGAGGTCAGTGAGGTTCTCTGTCTGCTCTTCCCTTCCTCCCTCCTCCTGCAGCCACCAGGAGTGTTGTGCTTGCCTCAAGAGGTGGAAGCTGCACAGTCCCAGAGGCTGTCTCTAACACCTTTTTATTTGGAAATGCCATCTTACAGTCGCTGATGAATGCACTTTGGTAGGGGAAGATACACAGAGCACCTAAAATCTGTCTTCCTGTTCCTTGTTAAGCAAGATGCCAGCTGGAACTCCTCCTCTTGCACATCTTCACTCACAGAGGTGCCAGCGCTGAGCCCGGGCCCTCACTACTGCTGGAAGGCAAGAGCTGTGATTGATTGTTTGATTCCTTTTAAAAGGCACAGGAACCACTTAAAGCTAGGGACAGCTCTTCAGTGTTAGGTTAAACTGTGGCTGTTTGTGAGCCAGTGTCCCTTGCAGAGGGACAAGGTTCTTGGTTCACTGCTCAAGGTGGTGACATTTTTCTCCACCAGAGCTGGGCAGTGCCTGTTGTTTGCTGAGGAAGAGAAGGGGGGTGGGTGCCATCTGCCTCTGTGCTGGGGAACAGCAGCAGCAGCACTGGGGCTGCTTGCTGAGGCTTTCTGTGACCTGATGGCTTCAGCCTTGGTGTGTTTTTGTTGTTTGCAACCTCTTCTGGCATGGGTTCAGATCTCTTTGCCTGCTCTACTGTTGAGTCACTGCATTTTGTGTGTCCCAGTGTTAGTCCAAGTGCACCAAAGTCACAAACCTCTGCAGGCCTCTTTGTCCAGGTTGCCCCAAGGGATTTCTTAAGCCTAGGAATCAGAAGATGTTCATCACACAGCAGTGTCCACAGGAGCCTGAAGAAGATGAGACCAGAGAGTGTCTGCATTTGAGGCCTTCCTGCCCCACAGCTGGCTCTGGCAGCACAAAACTCCTGTTTCATGACCAGAGGTGTTAGAGAGGACAGGTGCTCTGCCCATCCCTCCACAGCCACTGGGCACACGGTCAGGTGTGGGCTGAGGAGACTGGGAAGTCCAACAGGATCTGTAGCTGTGGGCTAACAGAACAGGAGGAGCCTAGGTTGGATGGAGAACTCAGCCTCTGCTCTGCAGTGGAACCCTGCTCAGAACTGGGCTCAGGCCCAGCCCAAGCATCCTCTGGGGTCTGGAGGGACTGGGTCTGATGGGTGCAGAGTGGAAACAGGCAGGGCTCTTGTGCTTTGCTAGCAGTAAGGTGGAAAACAGCCCTAGAGCAATACTTTCCTCTTTCACCATTTCTTGCTGACAGCATTGCTGTGGGGCCTGGGGAGTCTCACACAGAGAAGGGGAAGCAGCTACAATGAACAGGCCAGGTGGAAGCAAGCAGCTCTGTACCAAGGCTCCTGAGCAGGGACACACATCCTGTGCTTGACTTTGAGGTGTGCATTTTGCTTGCCATGAGAACCCTGCCCTGGTGCCTGCAGAATGACTCCTGAGCTAGGTCAGAATTGTCTGCTTCACAAAGAGGGTCAGGGGGGCCCCCCTTGCCCGCACCATGTTAGTGGTGACGACCCCAGGCTGGGGAACGTGGCAGGTGTGCTTTTGGAGCTGAGCTGCTGCTGGAAGCACACAGATCTTTCTGGTTCTGCAGCTGTCTGCTGTCATGCACACCTGTGTCAGTCCAGCTGAGATCTTGTGTGTTGCTTGGCTTTCTGACCTATACTGGGGTGGCCTTACAGCAGTTGTGTGTCTCCAAAGAGGCCATCCCTGCTCTGCCGAGAGCCACAGCCTGAGAGAGCAACTGTGGCCTCCTGCTGCTGTTGCTTCATGCCTGCAGCCCTGGGAGTTGCCCCTTACTCATGCAGCTGGTGACTGCACATGTGCAGGGTGGGTGCTGGGACAGTGCTGTTGAACACCTTGCTGGTGACATGGGCAGCAGGGACCAAGGCACCCTCAGCAGGGTGTGTGGTGTGGTCAGCAGGCTGCAGGGAAGGGATCCATCCAGTGAGACCTGGAGAAGAGGGCCCAAGCCAACCTCATGAAGGTCAACAAGACCAAGTGGAAGGTCCTGAACCTGGGTCAGGACAACCCCCAGCAGCCCTGTGGAGAAGGAATTGGTGCTGGTGGGTGCAAGACTGGAAATGAGCTGGCACTGATTGCTGCCAGCACAGAGCCAGCCCTGCCCTGGGCTGATGCCCAGCAGTGTGGGTAGCAGGGACAGGGAAGGCATTCTCCTCTTCCCTCTTATGAGACCCTACCTGAATCGCTGTGTCCAGCTCTGGAGCCCCAGCGTGCTCACAGAGTTTTTCAGAGTGTTTCAGCTTGGACAGGAGGTAGCAGAGGTGACGCAGCCTGCGTTGCACCATTTGCAGCACCAGTGCTGAGGGGGTGCTGCACCAGGTCACCCTCCTGCTCCTCTGCAAGCAGGGCCAGGGCAGGCATTGTGCCTCTACTCCTCTCTGGGGAGCCATGTCTTGAAGGCTGGGTTCAGCCCAAGAAGGACATGGAGGGGCTGGAGCAGAGCTAGAGAAGGGCAAGAAAGGTGGTGAAGGGTCTGGAGAAGAGGGCTGGGGAGGAGCAGCTAAGGGAGCTGGGGGAGGTTGGTGTGGAGAAGAGAATGCTGAGGGAGACCTTATTGCTCTCTGCAGCTCCCTGAGAGGAGGCTGCAGCCAGCTGGGGCTTGGGCTCTGCTCCCAGGGAAGAAATGATAGGACAACAGGCCTCGAGTTGCTCCAGGGGAGGTTTAGGTCAGACATTAGAAGCAACTTCTTTACTGAAAGGGTTCCTAAAGCCTGGCACAGGCTGCCCAGGGAGGTGGCTGAATGCCCATCCCTGGAGGTGTTTCAAAGAGGCAGAGATGTGGTGCTGAGGCCATGTGTTAGCTCCAGCCTTGGCAGAGTTAGAGAA
This sequence comes from Indicator indicator, assembly GCF_027791375.1. Lineage (NCBI taxonomy): Eukaryota > Metazoa > Chordata > Aves > Piciformes > Indicatoridae > Indicator > Indicator indicator. The sequence continues at coordinate 163,377 of NW_026539146.1, forward strand.
GGCTTGAACTGGGTGAGCTTAAAGAGCTCTGCCAACCAAAATCATTGCATGATCCCAAGACTGCCAGCTTGGACACCACAGTAGTGTGGCCATGGCCAGGTGGATCAGGTGCTGCCCAATTGCCTTTTAGCCATCATGGCTCAGCTTGACACCCAGGTCTCCTGGGGTCTGTTTAAGTTACAGTTTGTTCTGTTGTGTTTTTTTGTAGGATCATGGATTTCCCAGGACACTTTGAGCAAATCTTTCAGCAGCTCAACTACCAGAGGCTCCATGGCCAGCTTTGCGACTGTGTCATTGTGGTGGGGAACAGGCACTTCAAAGCCCACCGGTCGGTGCTGGCAGCATGCAGCACACACTTCCGAGCCCTCTTCACGGTGGCCGAGGGGGATCAGAGCATGAACATGATCCAGCTGGACAGCGAGGTGGTGACGGCGGAGGCCTTCGCCGCCCTGATTGACATGATGTATACCTCCACGCTGATGCTGGGGGAGAGCAACGTCATGGACGTCCTGCTGGCCGCCTCCCACCTGCACCTGAACTCAGTGGTGAAGGCCTGCAAGCACTACCTGACCACCAGGACGCTGCCCATGTCCCCGCCTAGCGACCGTGTGCAGGAGCAGAATGCACGTATGCAGAGGTCCTTCATGCTGCAGCAGCTGGGGCTGAGCATTGTCAGCTCCGCGCTCAGCTCTGCGCAGGGCACCGAGGAGCCGGCAGCCGCCGTGGGCGCATCCCTGCGGGGCCCCGTGGAGCCACGGCCACCCTTCCCCATGCGCCGCCTGCACAAGCGCAAGCAGTCCTCCGAGGAGCGTGCGCGGCAGCGCCTCCGTCCCGCCGTGGATGAAGCCGCGGCTGACGCAGCTACCGAGAGTGTCCCCTCCGCGGTGCACTCCCGCGAGGACTTTTTCTCACCAGACTCCCTGAAGATGGTGGACAACTCCAAGGCCGACGCCGTGGCGGACAACCAGGAGGACAACACCATCCTGTTTGACCAGTCCTTTGGTGCCCAGGAGGACGCTCAGGTGCCCAGCCAGTCCGACAACAGCGGGGGAAACATCTCGCAGCTCTCCATGGCGTCCCAGGCCACGCAGGTAGAGACCAGCTTCGACCAGGAGGCTGCTTCTGAGAAGAGCAACTTCCCCTGTGAGAACCCAGAGGTCAGCCTGAATGAGAAGGAGCACATGAGGGTGGTGGTGAAGTCGGAGCCCCTGAGCTCCCCGGAGCCGCAGGATGAGGTGAGCGATGTCACTTCACAGGCGGAGGGCAGCGAGTCCGTAGAGGTGGAAGGAGGGGTGGTGAGCGCGGAGAAGATTGAGCTGAGCCCTGAGAGCAGTGACCGCAGCTTTTCTGACCCGCAGTCCAGCACCGACAGGGTGGGAGACATCCACATCATGGAGGTGTCCAACAACCTGGAGCACAAGTCCAGCTTCAGCATCTCCAGCTTCCTCAACAAGAGCAGAGGGGGAGGATTCGGTGCTGGCCAGAGCAGCGATGACAACATCCCCAACACCACGAGTGACTGCAGGATGGACAGCAGGATGGACAGCAGGATGGACAGTGACACCTCGTACCTGCTGAGCCCAGAGTCGGGGCCTGCCAGTGGCCACTCCTCTGCCAGTGTGTCGCACGTGGAGAACCCCTTCAGCGAGCCTGCAGACTCCCACTTTGTGAGGCCCATGCAGGAGGTGATGGCTCTGCCTTGTGTGCAGACCTCGGGGTACCGGGGGACAGAGCAGTTCGGCATGGATTTCCCACGCTCGGGCCTGGGGCTGCACTCCTTGTCAAGGGCCGTGATGGGCTCTGTGAGAGGTGGGGCCGGCGGCTTCCCTGGCTACCGCCGCATCGCCCCCAAAATGCCGGTGGTGACCTCTGTCCGCAGCTCCCAGCTGCAGGACAGCTCCTCGGGCTCCCAGCTGATGCTGAATGGCAGCACCTCCTTTGAGGGTGGGCACCCGTCGCAGCCCGGCCCGCCCCAGCTGACCAGGGCCTCGGCCGACGTCCTGTCCAAGTGTAAGAAAGCTCTGTCAGAGCACAACGTGCTGGTGGTGGAGGGTGCGCGCAAGTACGCCTGCAAGATCTGCTGCAAGACCTTCCTGACGCTGACGGACTGCAAGAAACACATCCGCGTGCACACGGGTGAGAAGCCCTATGCCTGCCTCAAGTGTGGCAAGCGCTTCAGCCAGTCCAGCCACCTCTACAAGCACTCCAAGACCACCTGCCTGCGCTGGCAGAGCAGCAACCTGCCCAGCACTTTGCTCTAGCGCCTGGCCCTGGGCCCAGGGTGCTGCCAGCAGGGGCGCCCTGCAGGGCTGTGGGCCTGGGGGGGCACCCTGCGGGCCTGGGGGGACGCTGAAGGTGTGATGGTGCCACACACTCAAAAGTCTTGGTTCTGTCGATTGGGGATATTTCTGTACCTACCTCACAGGGGTGTTGTGAGGCTTAACCAGCTGTCAGCGAGGACCTCGCTGCGCTCCCACGGCGTGCGCTCAGGCCTTGGGCTGCCGGGGATGCAATCCCCACAGCCAGGCAGTTCCTTTGCAGGGCAGAGGGGTGAGAGCGTAGTTATCAAGTAGCAGGTTTGGAGAGTGAGCAACTGAAGTGCAAATTTCCTCTTTATTATTACTTTTTTCTTATTTAGTATTTTGTAAAAGTGGAAGCATTTAAACAAGTGACCTGTAAGAGAAGTTGCTGCACTGTGTGCAGGCAGCGGTGCAGCAGGCTGCCAGGGCCTACTGACCCCACCCCGGCTGCAGCTGCCCGGCACAGTGCTTCACAGTGTGCTCATTATAAACATAGTGTAGGGTTATGGATGTCTGTTTGGCTGTTTGTAGTAAAGGACACTGTGTATTGAAGGTGCTTCAGTTGAATCCAGGACAGGTGACTGCACATCCTCCCTCTGCAGCTGCAGCTGGGGAGGGTGGCTGAGGGTTTCTGTTCTGTAGGGCCTTGTATTCAGTGGTAAGTGAAGTACTGTTTCTTGTTCGTGCTACTCCTAGCAGTATTTTAACCAGTTTGTATCTCCTGTGTTACAGTTTTATATACACAGAGTCCAGAAGAGCTCATCCTTGTCTGTTTTGCTGCTCTGAAGGAGAGAGTGATCAGTGATGGCTTTTTTCCCTGCAGGGTGACTGGTGATGGCTTTTTTCCCTGCTGGGTGCTCTCCTGCCGTTCCCAGAGGCTGGCAGTCACCCTGTCCCCATCCCCAGGTGAGCACTGTCCTCCTCTGGCACTCTTATCTCCAGCCTTTGGTTTCCTCCTCTGCACACAGACTGCCTTTCCCTCGCAGCTGCAATCAGATCACTCAGAAATGGTCGTCATTTGCCACATTTATTTCTCTCTCTGTGGAATGTAGTTGCCCCATGTAGTCCTTCCCCTGACAGCAGTGCCACAAATGTGCACTGAAGCAACCCCTGACAGCGGTGCCACAAATGTGCACTGAAGCAATCCAGGGAGAGTTTAACTGCAGAGAGCAGCTCTGCACACTCAGTACAGCAGGGGCTCCCTGCCCAGGGAACAGTGTAGCTCTCATTTTGGTTTCCTCCTCTTTGCTGCCTCTGTAGCTGTCACTGCCTCCAGCCTCTCTTTTCTCCTAGCTACACACACGAGATAACAAATAGAATCATAGAATCAAGAAGGCTGGAAGAGACCTCAAAGATCATCAAGTCCAACCTGTCACCCTAAACCTCATAACTATCTAAACCATGGCACCAAGTGCCACGTCCAATCCCCTCTTGAACACCTCCAGGGATGGTGACTCTACCACCTCCCTGGGCAGCCCATTCCAATGGCCAACCACTCTCTGTGAAGAACTTTCTCCTCACCTCCAGCCTAAACCTCCCCTGGCGCAGCTTGAGACTGTGTCTTCTTGTTCTGGTGCTGGTTGCCTGGGAGAAGAGACCAACCTCCTCCTGGCTACAACCTCCCTTCAGGTAGTTGTAGACAGCAATGAGGTCACCCCTGAGCCTCCTCTTCTCCAGGCTAAACAGTCCCAGCTCCCTCAGCCTCTCCTCAGAGGGCTTGTGCTCAAGGCCTCTCACCAGCCTCGTTGCCCTTCTCTGGACATGCTCCAGCAATTCCACATCTTTCCTAAACTGAGGGGCCCAGAACTGGACACAGTACTCAAGGTGTGGCCTAACCAGTGCTGTGTACAGGGGTACAATGACCTCCCTGCTCCTGCTGGCCACACTATTCCTGATGCAGGCCAGGATGCCATTGGCTCTCTTGGCCACCTGGGCACACTGCTGGCTCATGTTCAGGTGGCTGTTAACCAGTATCCCCAGGTCCCTTTCTGCCTGGCTGCTCTCCAGCCACTCTGACCCCAGCCTGTAGCTCTGCATGGGGTTGTTGTGGCCAAAGTGGAGCATCCGGCACTTGGATTTGTTGAATGCCATCATGTTGGACTCTGCCCATCTGTCCAGCCTGTCAAGGTCCCTCTGCAGAGCCCTTCTACCTTCTAACAGATCAACACCTGCTCCCAGCTTGGTGTCATCTGCAAATTTACTGATGATGGACTCAATCCCCTCATCCAGATCATCAATAAAGATATTGAACAGGGTGGGGCCCAGCACTGATCCCTGGGGGACACCACTAGTGACAGGCTGCCAGCTGGATGTGGCACCATTCACCACCACTCTCTGGGCTCGGCCCTCCAGCCAGTTCCTAACCCAGCGCAGAGTGCTGCTGTCCAAGCCACAGGCTGCCAGCTTGGCCAGGAGTTTGCTGTAGGGGACAGTGTCAAAGGCCTTGCTGAAGTCCAGGTAGACTACATCCACAGCCTTTCCTACGTCCACCAGGCTGGTCACCTGATCATAGAAGGAGATCAGGTTGGTGAGGCAGGACCTGCCCTTCCTAAATCCATGTTGGCTGGGCCTGATTCCTTGGCCATCCTTCAGGTGCGCAGTGATTGCCCCCAAGACAATCTGCTCCATGATTTTCCCTGGCACTGAGGTCAGGCTGACAGGCCTGTAGTTCCCAGGTTCTTCTGTCCGTCCCTTCTTGTGGATGGGTGTCACATTGGCCAGTTTCCAGTCTTCTGGGACCTCTCCAGTGAGCCAGGACTGGTGGAAAATGATGGAGAGAGGCTTGGCCAGCTCATCTGCCAGCTCTTTCAGCACCCTAGGATGAATCCCATCAGGTCCCATGGACTTGTGAATATCCAAGTGACTCAACAAGTCTCGAACTAATTCCACATGGATTTCAGGAGTACAACACTGCTCCTTGACCCCATCAACCAGTTCAGGAGGCCAGTTATCCTGAAGTCCTCCTGCCTTACTGTTGAAAATGGAGGCAAAGAAGGTATTTAGAATCTCAGCCTTCTCCTTATCCTTAGTTACAATGTTACCCTCCACGTCCAATAAAGAGTGGAGGCTCCTCTTCCCCCTCTTTTTAGCAGTAAAAATGCTTTTTGTTGTCCTTCACGGAAGCGGCCAGTTTAATTTCTAACTGTGCTTTTTCCTCTCTAATTTTTCTTCTACATGATCTAGCAACATCCTTAAACATATCACTAGTTGCGTCCCCCCCCTTTCCAAAGGCGATAAACCCTCTTTTTTTTCCCTTAAATCCTTCAGGAGCTGCTTGCTCATCCAGGCCGGTCGTCTTCCCCGCCTGCTCATCTTATGGCATGTGGGAACTGTGCCTTTAGGAGCAGCTGTTTGAAGTAGGTCCAACCATCCTGGACCCCTTTGTTCTTAAGGGATGTTACCCAGGGAACTTTCCGAATAAGTTGCCTGAACAACCTGAAGTTTGCCCTCCGAAAGTCCAAAGTGAGGGTTCTGTTACTGCTCCTCCCTATTTCCCTGCATATTGAAAACTCCACTATCTCATGGTTGCTGCACCCTAGACAGCCTCCAACCATTACATCTCCCACCAGCCCTTCTCTATTTGAGAACAGCAGATCAAGCAGAGCCTTACCCCTGGTAGGTTCACCTAAGAGCTGCATCAGGAAGTTGTCATCCATGCACTCTAGGAACCTTCTGGACTGTCTCCTCTCTGCTGAATTAAGTTCCCAGCAGATGTCTGGTAGGTTAAAGATCCCCACAAGGACAAGGTCTGATGATCTTGAGACAGCTTCCAGCTGCTTATAGAATCTCATCGGCCTCCTCGTCCTGGTTGGGTGGTCTATAACAGACTCCAACCAGGATGTCAGTTTTGTGCGGCCTCCCTCTGATTTTAACCCACAAGCATTCAACCCTTTCTTCTGCAACCTCAAGTTCTGAGGCATCAAAGGATTCCCTAATGTACAGGGCCACCCCTCCTCCTCTTCTCCCTTGCCTGTCTTTCCTAAAGAGCTTATAACCCCCAGTGCGGTACTCCAATTGTGAGAATTGTCCCACCATGTTTCTGTGATGGCAACTACATCATAGTTCTCCTGGTGAACCAAGAGTTCCAGTTCATCTTGTTTGTTGCCCATACTGCGTGCATTGGTGTACATGCACTTCAGCTGTGCTGCTGATTTCACCAGTTTATGTGGTCCTCCCTCCTCTCCAGGGAGACTGGTTTCCACACCCACCCCCTTCAGACCTAGTTTAAAGCCCTCCCAATGAGTCCTGCCAACCCCAGTGCCAGCACCCTCTTACCCTTTCTAGATAAATTCAACCCAGCTTGGTCCAGCAGGTCGGGTGCAGTAAGAGTTGCCCCATGATCAAAGAAGCCAAAATTCCGCTGCTGGCACCATCTCCTAAGCCAACTGTTGATGGTGTGGGTTTTCCTGTTCCTCTCAGTGTACACCACTGCTGCTGAGGGAACTGAGCAGAACACCACTTGAGCTCCTGCCCCATCAATCGATTTCCCAAGGGCCTTAAATTCCTTTTTAATCTTCCTGGTGCTGCTCTTTTCAATTTCTTCACTTGCAGCCTGGATTGCCAGCAATGGGTAATAGTCAGAGGGCTGGATTAGTTTAGGTAACCTTTGGGTGATGTCCCTCACCCGGGCCCCAGGTAGGCAGCACACCTCCCTGTGGGATGAGTCGGGACGACAAATGGGTCCCTCTGTTCCCCTCAAGAGAGAGTCTCCAATAACTATAGCCTTTCTCTTTTTCTTTGTAGCACTGGTCCTTAAGGTTTGGGGGGGCTGCTTCGTCTTTGGCATCTCCTTGATTGGTTCCTCTACAATACTCTCATCCACATTGCCCTCAGCCTGCAGAGTCTCATAGTTATTGCTCAAGGGCAGCGGGGGAGGGGAAGAGGGTCGGGGTGCATTCCCTTTGCTTCCCCTGACAGCGACCTGTATCCATCCTCCACTGCTCCCCTCAACTGGAGGGGGTTTCAAAGCCTGTTCCCACATATCCAACTCCCTTTCACATTCTCGTATGGTCCTGAGCCTTGCTACCTCCGCTTTCAGCTCAGCCACTTCATCCTTCAGCTCAGCTACCAAATTTAAGAGACAGTTCACCTGGTCACACCTGACACAGGTGTCTCCTTCACCCTCCACACCAAGTGCCAGGCTCAAACACTCACTGCAGCTAGAAGCCTGAACATGCAAGATAGAGAGACTCAGTCTGGGAACCTACTGCATGTTTAACACCCTTTGTCCAAGTTGTTACCATGGTAGGTACCTGCTAGCAAGAGATCTTGAGATCGGAGATTTTATTGAGAGGTTTGTGTGGTGGTTTTTTTTGTTGTGTTTTTTTTTTTCCCCCCTGTATCCTGTCAGCTGACGTGGCACATGCAAGCAGGCAAGAAGCCTATAGCTCACCAGCCAAAATGGTGTCGCGCGCTTAGCCCCGCCGGGTTTTAAAAATTCCCGCGGCTGACATCACAATCCCGAGCAGGCACGCGAGAGGACAACCGCTGGTTGTCGCTCTCTACCAGGGTCCTTGCGCCCCGCAAACCCCGAAAAGAAACGAAAGAGAGAGAACCCGAAGCAGGCACAGCGGACCCGGTGTCGATCCCGATCAGCTCACCAGCCAAAATGGCCAAATGGTGATCAGCACATGAGTCTCTGGACAGGATTTTGGAGCCCTTCTGCTAGCAGGTACTGCTCTGCCAGGCAGGAGCAGGTCAGGGCTGTAGTGTGTCCATGCCATTCAGGAGGCACAGAGGTCTCCTGGTGCCCAAGTCACAGAGCAGCAGCTTTCTGTTCAAAGAACTTCCCCCTCTGTTTTATTCAATGCAGCAAATGTGTCCTGTGTGAGGAGACTCAGTGGTGGAGGGGGTTGGTCAGCCCCTAGCAGCTTTCTTAAACATCTTGGACTTCATTGGACCGAAGGTCAAATTCAAACCTGCAGTCTCACAGGCCACTGAGCAGGAGCTGTCCAAACTCCTGAAGCACAGACACCACACAGGCACTGCCAGACCAGAGATGTGGGATGGGGACCTGTCTGCAGGTGGCTGTGAGTCAGCAGTGTGCTGAAGAGGAAACCTGGCTCCATCTCAGTGACACCGCTGCTCCCACAGGTCATCTCCCATTCAGCACCCAGGGGAAGAGGAGGCCGCCCTGGGTCAGCTCCTGTGAGTGGTCAAGGGTCTGGTACGGGGTGTGTGGAGCTGTCAGTTCTGGGCTCTGGCTCTGTAGGCATTGAGGGAACTGCGTTTTGTAAAGCATTAAGATGTGCCACTTTTTGTTTGATAACAGTTTTGATATCTGGGGATTAACAGCATTGAGCCACCCTGAACTATCTCACTGAGACATCAATAAAATGCAGTATTTTGTACTTTATACTCTGTTGTGTTGCCTCATTAGTAGCATTTGAGTGCTTCAGCTTCCCTCCATTTCTAGTATTTTGTTTTAGAAGGGGATGTTGCACATTTTCTTCCTGTGGCACATCTAAATTCCTTCAGTTTTTAGGGCACAGGAATGAACCATCAGTGAGGAGAATCAGTTTGAGAACCAGCATCAGCAGGTGAAGATACGTAACTGTGCTTCTGATGTGTTTGTATCAAGACTTCAATGGCATTGTGAGATGCCAGACCTCGAGCAAGAGGACTTCCATCTTGCTTCAAAAGAAATTTCCACCTGGACCATTTTTGGAGGTAGCAACTTTTAAGTTTTATTACTCACTGATATCTGGAAGAGCACTCTGCAAGGCCAGGAGCCCGTGGCCAGCTTGTTCTTTTCCTAGTCTTCCACTCTGAAGCAGTATCTCAGAATGGTGTGTCCCAGTGGCCATCCCAGCTGTGCCATGAGCCTCTGGGCCCACAGCCTGCTCAGAGGGCTCCTCACTTGTGCTCCAGGACTCACAGATGCTGCAGGAGCTCTCACCTGAAGCTGTCCTTTCGTTAGTATGATGCAATAAACCCTACCTCTCTGTGCTGCACTGCCTGACTTCATTCACTGGCTGGTGCTCCCCTGGTGCCTTTGCCAGCAGGTGGGTGGTTGGCTGAAGCAGCCAGGAGCTCTGCTAGCTCCTGGGCCCCATGCAGCTGCAGTTCCAGGCAGCACAGAACCAGCCTCCTGCAACTTGGGCACAGGTGTGGGGGGCAAAAGCACAGAGTGCTGCTCGTGGCAGCCTCCTGCTTCATGCTGGGCTTTGCCAGCTTTGAGAGGACACACAATGGCTAATTAGCAAGAGCTAATTAACCATATAAAGCCAGTAGGAAGTCTTGAAGGACTGTGTTGTGCTTAGAGCTGTGCTGCCTCCACTTCCCTGATCAGCCAAAGGCTGGAAAGCTGTGGGACTCTGGGAACATCCCCACTTGTGCATGGAGGTCACTGATGTCTGTGTAAGCCCTGCCACCCCCCTGGGAGCTTCACTTTACCGGGCAGGTGTTCATGCTACCAAGGGAGCAAGAGGAAGTGGCTTGGTAATGGTGTGGGTTTGGTCACAACCCCTGAGTGCCCATCAGTGCTCTTCCACATCTGCAGCCCCCCAGCAGGGTCTGGCCTGCTGATCTGCAAGGTGTTAGTGCTGACCACACTGAACTGCATAGTGTGATGGCTTCATGTCCTGAACAGACAGGAGGGTAATAAAATAGATGTTGAGACAGCACGAAAGCAGCAGTCTGTAATTTAAATGCTGCACTGCCCCATATCTTTTTTGATAACATGAACAAATTCAGTCTGGACCCTCCTCTGCACAGGAATGACTCTGAGCTGCTGAGAGATGTCCCTTGGTAGAGGCTGCACATCAGCACTCTACCTGTGCAGGACGTGGCTGTGGGAGTACAGCCTGAGCTAAGCTTCTGGAACCCCTGTTGGAGGCTCCCTGCTCCTGCCAGAGAGCACAGGGGTGGACAGGCTGTGGTCAAGTTTCCTGCTGGAGAGCTCCCGTGGAGCCTGTCCTCCACCAGCTGTCTCCACAGAAGTGCTGCAGCTCACGTGTGGTGGCTCCCAGCAGAGTTCTGTCATCTCACCAGGTCTACCCATGGTCTGTCTCTCGCTCGGTCCAAACCCCTGGCTGCCCACAGCAGAGTCTCAGGCATCAAAAAATGGAGAATTTAACAGAAGGGTAATAGCAGCAGGGTCCCAGGCTGGTGCCTCTAGGGAGGGAACCCCAGGGTGCTTTCTCTGTGCTTTGTGAAGCCTCACAGCCTGCTACAGGAGCTGTGTGTCTGCTCTCAGAGCACCTGTGTCCTCTGTCCAGCCAAGCCGTTGGTGGGTTACTCATCCTCTTTGGCTGGAGTTATGCTGGGGGCAGCTTTACCATCCAGTTTCCTCATCTGTTTGTTCCATTGGCCCTGGAGCTCAGCAGTCTCCTGCTGCAGCTGCTTCCTTTTGATCAGAGCCCTCACTCTGACTCAGTGCCAAGCACAGCCTTCGTTACTGTAATTATGCAGCCTCATCAGCTTAGCCCAGTGACAACACCCCAGGGTCACACAAAACTCCTCACAGCCACTCCTGTTTGTAAGCAGGAGCTCAGCCTCTGCAGCTGATGTGCAGAGCGAGGTCCCTGCTGCTGACCATGCAAAGGGTTCCGTGCTCAGGTGCAAGCTCACTTCAGTGATGGTTCAACCTTGCCAAACCCTGCCCCACCACAAGGAGAAAACCTCTGCTCAGGAAACTCAGGGGAGAGTGTCCCTGGTTCACACCTCAGCAGATGTTTGGTGCTGATGTACTCTTGCCTGGGCAGTTTTCCCATCTCACTGCTGTGCTGTGTGACAGGGCTGAGCCTTGCAAGCAAAGGAACACTCAGCCCTGCAGCCACTGGCTGCCTGCCTTGAGGCACTGCTGGGGCAAAGGAGTTGGATGATCTTCAGACATCACTTCCAAGCCCCACCATGAGGGATTCCTCTTCCCTGTACTGCTTTGGGCTCTTCCTCCTGCTGCCAGCACACAGTGAATGGAGAGCCGACACTGCTGCAGCTGTGAAGCTGCTTCCCCAGTGCTCTCCCTGTCGGCAGCAGCACCACCAACCAAGCCACTGCCAGAGCCTGCCCCCTGAAAGGCAGAGGGATTCTTACCCTCAGTGCCAGCCTGGACAGAAATTCTCCGCAGCAGACATTCCTTGCAGGAGCCCTCACTGCACTCAGTAAGGTTTGCCCATGCCCTCTGCAGGAGGTGACCGTGAATTCAGTGAGGGTCTCACCCATGCCCTGTGCAGGAGGTGATCCCTGTGGCTGTCACTGCACTAAGTAAGGGTTTTGTCCAGGCCCTGTGCAGGAGATGACCACTGTGGCTAGCACTTAAATGTCAGCACAACACCAATGCATGGCCACAGCTGCTGTCTGAACTCTGCAGGAAGATGCTGACCCAGCTGTCTGCAGGCCCAGCTCTCTGCCCCAGGAGCTGCTGCTGCCTGCTGCACTGGCTGCCTGGTTAGCTGCTGGCAGCACAGAGCTCTGAGTGTTGGCTATTGGTGGGGGAGACTCCAGAACCTGCTGAGCAAGACATTTGTCTAGAGACCCCTCCAGCACTGATCTGCTGCCATTTGGTTCAGCTCTGAACAGCCACACTCGGGCTTGCCTGAGAAGTCTTCAGATTCCTTTCAGCACAGCCAGAGAGATAAGCTCAGGATTTGATCTTTCACCCATTTCAAAGTATCTGTAGAAAGCAGAATCTTTCCAGCAAGGGCAGGGCAGAGTGATGATTTCTGTGACTGGCAGAGCTGAGTGACGGTCAGCTGCAGAAAGTGGTCTTTTAAGAGGGATTCTGTGACACCTAATCTGTGCTGTGTCCACACAGCAGCCACTTTTATGAGCTGCTGTCTGTTACTCAGCACCCTCAGTGGCTCCAGCACAGGTGCTCTTGGTGCCAGCTCACACTTCACCATCCCTCATATCTCAGGGCTCACAACCTCTCCAAGATGTACTCTGCACCCTTCAGCACTGCAGCAACAGAATCTTGACCATCAAGCCCAGGAAGCACACAGGGCAGCAAACTGATGGACCTGTGCCTGTGCAACACCTCCAAGGCTCTCACACGATCAGCTGGAGGCTTCCCAGCCAGCCCACATGCTCAGGAGCCTGCTCCCCTCCTTCCCACCACCACAGCTGCAAATCCTTCCATGGTCATCAGAGGTCTCATCAGAAACCTCCCAGCCACCTTCTGCTCTGACGGGCACCAGCCATCAGCAAGGCTTTGAACTGAGAGTTATTGATAAGCACATCAGATACTCTTTGGGGCATGAGCAGAGGTCCTCCTCTAACCATCCAGCATCAGTAACCAAGCAGTAGACAGCCCTCAGTAGCTGTTCTGCTACCAGCTCCTTTAACATCACAAGAGGCTTGAGCAGAGCATTGGGCATGCAGAGCACCAGTGATGGGGCACAGGGAGCAGCACAGAGGTACCAGAGGAGCACAGCTCACTCCCTGCACCAGCCTCTCCTATGAAAGGTTTTGGGTTCCTGTGCAGCTCCCTGCAGCTTCCAGCCAGGGCCAGAGCTGTGGGACACAAGGGACTACTGCTCCCAGGCTGCAGACCCCTGTGCTCCCTCTCAGCCTTGCTGGGCACCTTCCTGTGCTGCAGAGCAGCAGCGACCAGAGCAGCTCAGACACACCATGACAGGTACCTGTCCTGCCCTCTGCCCACCTGTCCCTCTGTGGCACAGCCTCCAGCCTCAGGTGCCTGGCACCGCTTACCCTGGTGCCCAATTGACCCTGAGGAGAGCAGTGAAGCTGTGCTGGATGCTGGGTGCCTTGCAGGAAGGGCTTGGCCAGACTGCAGCCTCCCCATGGCAGGAAGCAGGAGGCCTTTCCTCCTCCAGCCCCTTGGGCACCCAGAGCCCCAGTGCAGGGTAAGTGGAGGGGCTCAGGCTAGCATTGCTGGGAGCATGACCAGCAAGATCCTGAGCTGGGCATGGGACACTTTCACTTGTTGCAGCTCCCTCTCCCCATTCCTGTCTTAAAGAGGCTGATCAGAAAGCCAGTGCCTGCTGTGCCAGGACAAGGGATTATGGTTTGGACTCCAAGAAGGAGACTCAGAGTGGAGAGAAGGGAGAAATGTTTGACACTGGGGGTGGAGAGAGCCTGGCCCAGGCTCCCCAGAGAGGTGAGAGCTGTACCAGTGGCTGACACCAGTACAGGTCAGGTTATTTGTGCCTATGAGCAACATGCTATGGTTGGGGATGTCCCTGGGGGCTACAGGGCATTTCAGTGGAGAAGCCTGCAAGGTCCCTTCCAACAAAAAACATTCTGTGACTCAATCTATGGCACGGAGAAATGGCTCCCAGTCTCCATTTTTATAATAGGCACAGTTCCTGCAGGAGAGGTGGAGTCCCCAGTGCTCCTGAAATGTGCTCATCCAGGCCTCTCCTGCTTCTGGATGCCTGGCACCTGCTCAAGTTTTCCTTTGTGTCTTTGCATCTCTGGGAAAAATCAGTGGAGGAGAGCTGAGGCTGAAACCAGTGAGGCTACAGAACCTCCCAGCAGACTCCCAGCCTGCAATCCACTTCAGAGCCATGCCCAGAATTAGCTGCAGACACCAAAGGCCAAGCTGGAGATGCCAGGGGAGCCATGCAAGCCTGCTTTGCTTGTCAGAACCACCCTGCCTTGGCAGCAGCTCTGCAGCTTGGCAGCAGGCTGGCAGCAGTTCCTTTGGCAGCCACAGGCCCGTGCCAGATGAGCAATGCCCTCTCCTCCCTCCCTGGCTACGAGCTAGGAGCTCAGGTATGGAGCCAGGATTTCTGAGCACTGCAGCAGCAGCTCCCCCATTGCACCACACCTATGGTGCTGCCCTCAGAGCACACAGCAGTGCTGACACTGCAGCGATGTGGCTGCAGGGCCCCCAGCCCTGTGGTGCCCACAGCTGCCCAGGGACGCACAGTTACCAGAGGAAGGAGCATGACACATTCACTGCTTCTGTTTAATGGCCACAGGTCAGGTCCCTCCCTGCTGGCACTTGGGCATGAGGCACAGGATTGGTCTGTGTGGCTTCCTCAGGGCTCCTTCACTGCTGGCATGGAGGACAAGGAGGCACAGGCCCAGTCTGCAAGGCATCTCCAGGGAACAGCAAGCCCTGCTGCCCTGCAGGAGCAGGGTTGTGGCCATCACAGCACCAGCTCGTGGGGCATGGGCTCCCCTCGCAGCCCAGCCAGCAGGTTGTTGGCTGCCAGCACAGCCATGGTGTTCCTCGTGGCATACGTGGCACTCCCAACATGCGGCAGGATCACTGGAGGGCACAGCAAGGGTTAATGGCTTATCTCTTACCTTCACTGACCTCTTACAGCCTCCTGCAGGGGTCTTCCCATGGGACACAACCTCTACCAGTGATATCAGACACAGGGCATGAGGCAAAGTACCTAAGGACTGGGAAGAGTCTCATGAGGTGTCTGGGAAGCCCTCCAGGCCAAAGATGGGCACCAAGAGTGGTCCTCCTGCCTGCCTTCAGGCTTAGTGCTCACCACCCTGCAGAGACTGGGAGCTGGTGGCAGATGTGAACCACTATGGCGCAGTGGAAGGACTGACACAGCTCAAGCAGGCTCTGCTCACCACCTCAGCCCAGGCTGTGCCAAACCTCGGACATGGGGCAAATAGCTCTGCCCAACACAGCTGGCACAGTCAGGGCAGGGACTCGATCCACCCCTCGACGCAGTGCAGAGGCAGGAGTCAAAGCTGCTCTGGAGTAAATCATCCTAACTCCAGCAGTGGAGAACCCACGGTGTGGATGCAGCCTGCACTGCAGCCTCTGCTCTGCAGCCAAGAGCACCCAGGCAGCTCAGGAGCTGGCACCCCAGCCCATGCTGCCCAGGGCAGAAGGGCTCTCAAGCACTGTGGGCACACCTAGGTCTCCTCTCCCTCTGGCAAGAATGAGCCTGAGTTCCCCGTTTGCTTTAGCACTAATGTCAAGACTTCCTCTGCCCATGCCCTGTGCTCCTCCAGCTGCACCAAAACATCATCCTCCTGCAGCAGAACATCCTCCTGCAGCAGAACATCCTCCTGCACCCTGTAGGTCCATTACTAACCAGACTTCCTCATTCAGGGTGACCTAACTGCAGCCTTCCAGTACTGACAGGAGGCCTACAAAAAGCTGGGGAAAGACTTCTGAGCAGGGCCTGCTGTGACAGGAAAAGGGGGGATGGTTTGGACTCAAAGAGGAGATTCTCTGCTCTGCTAAGACACTTCCAATACTGTCCCCGGTGCTGGTGTCCCTGGTAAGGCGTGGAGGTGGGAGATGAGCTCTGAAGGCCTTTCCAACCTGAGCCATTCTGTGATGATCCAGACTGGAGAGAAGGGAGAAATGTCTGATGCTGATGGTAGTGAGAGCCTGGCTCAGGGTGCCCAGAGAGGTGGGAGCTGCCCCATGCCTGGCACCATTGCAGGTCCTGGGGCTCTGAGCAACCTGCTGGAGTCACAGATGTCCCTGCTGACTGCATAGGGTTGGACTAGAGCTTGAAAGGTCCCTTCCAACCCAAACCAGTCTGGGGTTCTATGATCTGACCTAAACTCCTTCAAAGACCTGCACCAATCCTGGGCCCAGCACCCTCTGATGTGCCCAGCACCCATCACTGCTGATCAAACTGCCCCTGTCAGGCTGCACTTCCACAGCCTTCAGGGGCTGTCCATGCAGTCAGACCCTCTGCAGAGCAGCCTCTGCTCCCTGCACAGTGAGCACCTCCTGCCAGGTGAGCTTGGGGCTGATTCCCTTGCTGGCACCAGCTGGGGACCGTGGCTGCCCGGACAAGGCTAAGGCTCACCCAAGCCCTGCTGTCGGCCTCTAGCTGAACCCCTGCCCACAGCCCCAGCTCACACCCAGTCCTGCAGGGCTGAAGGTCAGCTCAGACCTTTAGCCACAGAGGAGGCTTTTCTAGGCTCAGCTCAGAGCTTTAGCTACAGGGTAGGCTTTTCTAGGCTCAGCTCAGAGCTTTAGCCACAGGGCAGGTTTTCTGGCAGAATGTAAGCCCAGGAGCTCACAGATCACCAGAGCCTGGCAGGGCATGGGCAGGGGTTTGCTTCCTCATCCAGGCACCTGCTGGTCTTAGGCCTCATGGATTTCACTCCACACCTCAGCTCTTGGATGCAAATCCACCAGGAAGGGGTCAGAGAAGGTGCTGAGCTCAGCTGCTCTCTGCAGAACTGAATTACCTCCTAGAATTCAGGGTTTACCTCACACTGATGAGGTCCTCCCCTCTGGCAGGTCTTCCAGGCCTGGCTTTAGGGAAGGGACCAAGCTGCTCCCTGAAGGCCACATGAGGGAAGGCAGTGACCTTGCCAGGGGCTGTCCCTAACTGGTGCCACACTGATGGCACATCCCCACACTGTACAGTGCCTAACACAGGCCACCTGAACTGCCTGCCTGCCACTGCCTGTTCACTCCAGAGGCTGATGTGCATAGGGGGGATCCTTGTCACACCAGCCAGAGGGTGCCCAGCCATGGGCAGAGCAGGGAGCCAGCTGCCACTCACCGCAGTTCTTGAGGGACAGCAGGGGGTGGTCGGTGGGCAGCGGCTCCGGCGTGGTGACGTCCAGGCCTGCAGCTGCAATCTGCCCCTGGGCCAGAGCCTCATGCAGGTCCTCCTGGTTCACCACAGCCCCCCTGCAATCAGAGACACCCACACTGCTGCTGAGGGGGCCCCAGGCTCCCACGGGCACAGGCCACACAGGACAGCCTGGATGGTGGCAATCAGGTCCCCAGGGCTGCCTGAGCAGAGCTCAGACCCTCTCTGTTGTGCCCAAACCCCTCTAGGGTGCCCAGCAGAGGGGACAGCAGCCAAGGGGTCTGGGCACAAGCTGGCCCTCGTGCAAACATCGAGGGAGACACAGGCAGCCCCAAGTGTCCCACAGTTGCCAGGTGGGTCAGATGGTTCTGCCACTGCCTCCTGCCACCAGGCAGCAGCCATAGGGGGAGCAGCAATGGGAGGCTGCAGCCACGAGGGGAGCAGCAATGGGAACTGCAGCCATGAGGGAAGCAGGAATGGGAGGCTGCAGCCATGGGGGGAGCAGCAATGGGAGGCTGCAGCAGTGAGGGCAGCAGCAATGGGAGGCTGCTGCTGGACTGGGCAAAGCAGCCCTGCTGCAGCCACCTCCATCCCAGGAGCAGCTCTACTGCAGTAGGATGTGGGGCCCTGGGGAGGAGACAGAGGCTACAACCTTTCAACAACTTATCCTGCACTTGCTTGATCCAAAAGACCCTGGGCTGCAGAAAAGAGAATCCTGGAAGGCTGAACAGAGTCTGGGCATGCAGGGAAAGCAGATCACAGCCAGGCAGATCCCTCCTGCCACCACGAGTGCCAGCAGGGTAGAGCCACCATGCACAGGATGCTGACTCCTGCCTACCTGCTCGTGTTGACGAAGACTGAGGTCTTCTTCATTCTGCTGAAGAAGTCCCTGTTGCACATGCCCTGGGTGGCAGGGGTCAGGGAGCAGGTCACCACCACAAAGTCTGACTCCTCAGCCAGCCTGGTGAGGGGCACTGTGGAGCAGCACAGGACACAGCTCTGCTCAGGGACCTCTCCAGCACAGCTCAGCGACCCTCTCCTCCCTGAGTGCTGCTCCGGAGAGACCTGGCTGAGCCTTCCCCACAGGCAGGGAGGCACAAGGACCAGCAAGCACCCACAGGGACCATGCCCACTCCTACTGACACTGACACAGCCCGAGGGGGAAGGCAGCAAAGCTTCAGCCCCAGCCCGGAACAGGCTCTGGGAGGCAGCAGAGCACAGCAGCAGCAGCAGCTTAGACTAGGATGAACTGTCTCTGTGTGATACCTGCAGGCTGTTCCCTCTGCCACTGTCACTGGTGGAGCTGAGAGCAAAGTGCAAGGGCAGGACACACTCTGCCACTGGCCTGGTGCAGGTCAGGACCAGCTGGACACCTGCTGGCTTCAGAGTGAGGAACCAGCACTTGATGCCAGCCCTGGAGCTCAAGCAGGGCTCAGAGAAGTCCTTTCAGCACTGAGAGGTTTGGCTGGACTCTGACTCATTTTAAAGCAGGAGACTGAGGCTGCTGCGTGTCTCCAGCAGCCAACGCCTACTGCGAGGGAAGATCTGCCCCAGCCCACCCCCTCCTCCCTGCAGGATCTCCATCTCATGGGGGATGGTCCACAGGACTCCCCCTCCTCCCAGGGGGAGCTGCCACTTTCCTCTTGCTGTCTCATCTCACTTCTTTGTAGGAATGGAACTGGAACTCATGAAAGGAGGGATGCACAGGGAGGATGCAAAGCAAAAGCAGCAGGAGCAGCCACAGGATGCACCCAGAGTGGGAATCAGCTGTGCCCAGCTTCCTGGCTGGCACCATCTGGCTCCAGGGGCCTATCTCCCTCTCTGCCCTCCTTTGCTGCTCCCACAGCAGGTCACTCCTGCTACACCAAGGAGCCACCCAGAGACTCCAGCTCCCATCCCAGGGGATGGCAGCTGCCCAGAGCCACCCCTCTGTGCTGCCTTGCAGGGATGCCCCAGCACCACCCCTCTGCCTGGCAACCCCTTACCATACTCAGCACCGAACTCTGCAGCGCTCTCTGGCCTCGGGCGGCTGCCAGAGTACAGAAACCTTCTGACCCCGAAGGACTTCAGGCGCCTGGCAACTGCCTGTCCTGGCAGGGAGAGAGGAGAGGCTCCAGGGCCTGCTGCGGGGACCAGGGCCAGGCCACCAAGGCCCATCTGCCCTCCCCAGGCAGTCTGCCCTTCAGCAGGTGGCACCTGCTGCAGCTGGCACCTGGCACAGCACGCTGCCTGCTGCAGGCCCCTGTGGTGGGATTGCTGCTGCCAGGCTGCCTCCAAGCCCAGGGGCAGCAGGGCTGGGGGGGATGTCTCCTGCTGCACCACATGTGGACAGAAAAAACTCCCCAGCAAACCAGAGGAGCTGAGGAACGCAAAAGCTGAAGCTACCCTGGGAAGCAAATGAGGCAGCGAGGCAGCAAGGACAGCAGTAGCTATCTGCTGCCAAGGTGCAGTGCCAAGGGCACATCAGCCCTGGCAGGCTGTCACCCTGGACTTTGAGAGGGCTTTGTTTAGTCAAGGGCTGAGAGGCTGACACTCAGTCTGCTGCAACATACAGATGCAGTGGATGTGTTTGAATGCTTCAAACTTTAGGCCTGGTGAACCAAAATCAGAGCTCAGAGAGGCTCCAACAGGGCTGCCCTTGTTACCCTCAGACATGGTGGAAAGCACAAGGGACACCAGCTGGGCCCAGCTTCCAACACCAACCTGGCCACAGATCTTGCACCTAACCCACACTTACCTATTCTGCCCAGACCTATGATGCCCACAGTGCTCTCAGACAGACCATAGCCACACATCCACAGGGGCTTCCATGTCGTCCAGCCACCACTAACAGAGGGAGCAAGAAACAGATGTCAGAGAGCTGCAGAGCACAGCCTGCACCAGAGGAAAGCCTGCTCCAGAGGGGAGCCTGCTGCAGAGCACAACCTGCTCCAGAGGAGAGTCTGCTCCAGAGCACAGCCTTGCCTAGGTTCCTGCTTCGGTGACCTTGGTGGTCTCTTGCAGGAACCTGCTTGGACCTCAGCTGCGCAGCAGCAGCCTTGGAATCAATTTAATTCAGCCACTGCTGACCATCGCCCTGGCATGGCTGCCAGTCAGTGAGCTCTGCCCAGAGCTGCCATGTGTGCCCTCAACAGGTCTGCAGAGGCTCTGTCTGCCCTCTCCTGCAGGTCCTCTGCCTCACACAGAGAAGCTGAGACCTGCCCCTGAGCAGCCCCTGAGCAGCGTGGCACCAAAAGGCAAGGGAGCTGCAGAGGACCTGGCTGCAAGGTATGAGATGCCACAGCCCTCAGCCCCATTTCACCTGTCCAGGCTGGCACATGTTTTCCTGCAGCTCTTGTCCGTGGGCTGCTGAGCTCTGAGCCCAGCCCCTGCTGCAGCTGGCAGCTGCTGGTACTCACTTCTTCACCTGCTCCACTGCCTCGGGCAGCCGGCGGCATGCGGCCAGGAGCAGAGCCACCGAGAGCTCTGCAGTGGCATCGGTCAGGACATCAGGGGTGTAGCCCACGCGGATCCCTCTGCAAGGCAAGCACAGGTCATGGCCCTGGTACAGCTGTGGGGGCACCTCACAGCTTCAGGGCAAGCTGCTGCACCTCTTACCATCACAGAACCACAGAACTGCCTCGAGCTGAAGAGCCTTTCCGACACCACTGCCAGGGCACCACTGAACCATGGCCCTCAGCACCACCCCTCCACAGCTCTGAAACCTCCAGGCCTCAGGGCTCCACCACTGCCCTGGGCAGCCTGGGCCAGGGCTTGACAGCTCTTTCAAGGATGAAATTGTTCCTGATGTTCAACCTAAACCTGGGGCAACTTGAGGCATTTCCTCTTGTCCTTTCATGATGTTACACCTGATGCCACATCTGGACACATGGAGACATCCCAGAGGAGGCCACCAAGGGAGTTGGAGAACCTCTCACAAGGACAGGCTGAGAGAGTTGAGGCTGTGCAGCCTGGAGAAGAGAAGGCTCCAGGAGACCTCAGAGCAGCCTTCCAGTGCCTGAAGGGGCTCCAGGAGAGCTGGGGAGGGACCTGGGACAAGGGCTGGGAGTGCCAGGACGAGGGACAATGGCTTTGACCTGGGAGAGGGCAGATCGAGACTGGAGAGGAGGAAGAAATTGTTGGCAATGAGGGTGGCAAGAGGCTGGCACAGGTTGCTCAGGGAGGCTGTGGCTGCCTCCTCCTTGGAGGTGTTCCAGGCTAGGCTGGATGAGGCCTTGAGCAAGCTGGGCTGGGGGGAGGTGTCCCTGCCCATGGCAGGAGCTTGGAACTGGATGGTCTCTGAGGTCCTTTCCAACCCAACCCACTCTGTGACTGTGATCTCCCCTGCACATCTGCACTGCCTTGTGCTTGAGAACGTCCTTCTGGGCCCTCCTAAAGACACTTCTGATTCATGGTTGGGGTTCTCCTACCCTTACCCTAGCTCCCATGGGTTGGGGTGGGGTGATCCTGGCCATAGCAAGGGGCAGGGGGAGGCTGCAATCCCTCCCTGTCCAGCCCCAGGCTTCGTGCCAAGGCCACCTACCCAGTGACCTGCAGCTTGCCACATGCAGAGCAGGGCCACCTCTGAGTCTTGGCCCCCATGCCCCCATGCCAGAGCGAGGGGCAGGGGGCACCTACCGCTTCTTGATCTCGTCCAGGGCCAGGTGGTCAAAGCCGACCGACATGGTGCTGATCACCTTCAGGCTGGGCCCTGTGAGACACCGACAGTGGCGGCTGCCCAGCGACCCCCGGACAGGCAGGGAGCAGGGAGGGGGACCGGGGAGAATCCGGGACGGAACCAAGACGGGCAGGACGAAGAAGATGCAGGGGGCGTTTGTGGGCAGGAACGGAGAGACTCTGGGAGAGCGACAACACCGGGAAGGGGACCAGGAGGGCAAGCGGAGGGAACGGGACGGGGGATCCGGGACGAGAAGCGGGGAGGGAAGGGGGAGTTCCAGCAGCGTTCTAGGGGGCACCGTGGGG
Organism: Indicator indicator; assembly: GCF_027791375.1. Lineage (NCBI taxonomy): Eukaryota > Metazoa > Chordata > Aves > Piciformes > Indicatoridae > Indicator > Indicator indicator. Next base: position 185,086 of record NW_026539146.1, read on the forward strand.
ACACACCGGGGGTTGCGACACATCGGGAGCGGCGACACACCGGGGGCAGACACAGGGGGGAGGGAGGACACCGGTGAGGAATACAGCAGGAAGGGGGCGGGAGGGACCACCGTGGGACACTCCGGGGTGGGGACACCGTAGGAAGACACAGTGGGGAGGAAGGACAGTGGTGGGAGGACACCGTGGGGCACCGCGGGGCTCCCGGAGCAGCTGCACGCACCGGCGGCGTCCAGCACTTCGCGGTCGATGCGGTCGGTGAGCAGGCAGAGCAGCCCCCGCTTCCCCGCCACCCCTGACAGCAGCTCGGACCGCGGCACCGGCTCCTCCGAGTCCCACAGCTGGACGCAGCACCTGCGGAGAGTGGCCCCGGCTCACCGACTGCGGCCCCGCCACCCGCCCGGCCCCGGTCCCGGTCCCGGTCCCGGTCCCGAACCGCCCGAATCCAGGCTCACCCGCTGGCCTGCGACAGCAGCCGCAGCCCCTCGGCCGGGATCCGCCGCGTCACGAACACCGACATGGCCGCGCCGCCGTCCCGGCTCCAGCCCGGCAGCGACACCGGGCGGCAGCGACACCGGGCACCGGCGCGCCCGGGCATAGACCACGCTGCAAGGGCGGGGGGGCGGGCAGAGCAAGCGGGGGGCGGTAACGGCGCTGAATGCAGCCTTGCGGCGAGGGCACCACGGAGCTGCTGCATCCGTGCAGGGCGCCACGGAGAAGCTGCGCCGGTTCCTGCCCGAATGCTACGGCTGCAGGCCGTAGCCAGCATAGGGCACATGGAATGGAGGTCGCCTATGGAATTGGGGTCACCTATGGCATGCACATGTGCAGGGCATGCAATACCACCTATGGCATGCATGTGTGCAGGACATGCAGCTCCTGCTCTGTGCATACCTATGCTGCACACAGGGTCAGCTCTGCCCATGCATTGTGAGGAGACAGAAGGCCTGGCTGCCCAACCATCATGGGGAGCTTGCAGCCTCTGTGCAGCCTCTCCACCCTGCTGCTCCTGCTGTGCTTCCTCTTCTGGTCTGAGGTGCATGCTCTGGCTGCGTGGAGCCAGGAGATTGAAAATGGTCACCACAGCCCCGATGTGGGTTTGGGCAATGGTCACCACAGCCCTGGTGTGGGTTCTCATTGCAGAGAGTCTGCTGTGCCTGTGGGATCAGCAGCACATCTCTGACTTGGGAACCAGCTGGCCTGCAATGTCACCATCTCAGAGGAGCCCTTCCTCCAGCATGGCTGCTCCTGGCAGCACTCCCTGCCCTGCTGCCCATGCTTCAGTTGGTGGCAGGACCACAGGACAAGAAGAGCCAGCAACAGCTCTGCCCCAGGCTGAGTCCTCCTGGGGCTGCTTCTAGGTGTCCCTCAAGGAAAGAAAATGGTTAGGGTGGGAAGGGACCTTCCAAGCTCCTCCAGTACAACCCTCTGCAGCCCCCAGGGACATCCCCAACCAGAGCAGGCTGCTCAAAACCACAAACCTGACCTGCAATGGTGCCAGCCACGGGGCAGCTGTCACCTTTCTGGGCACGCTGGGCCAGGCGCTCCCCACCCTCAGCCTCAAATATTTCTCCCTTCTCTCTACTCTCAGTCTCCCTCCTGCAGTCCAAACCATCCCCCCTTGGCCTGGCACACAGGCCCTGGGAAAAACTCTGTCCCTAGCTTATCATAGAATCATAGAATTACTCAGGGTTGGAAGAATCACAAGTATCATCTAGTTCCAACCCCTCTGCCATGGGCAGGGACACCTCACACTAGATCAGGCTGGCCAGAGCTTTCTGCTTGGCACTGCAAGGTCAGCAGGAGGTGTCCCTGGAGACCCCAACCCTGCCAGCCTGGCCTCCCAGCAGAGGGCTTCCAGCCCTGCCAGCACTGCTGTGGCCTCCTCTGGCCCTGCTCCAGCAGGTTCCTGTCCGTGCTGGGCTGAGCACTCCAGAGCTGCCCCAGCACTGCAAGGAGGGGGGTCTCTGCAGAGCACCGCGGAGTGGTAGAATCCCCTCCCTGCCCCTGCTGCCCACACTGCTGGGGGTCAGCCCAGGGCAGGGCTGGCTCTGGGCTGGCAGCACATAGTGCTGGCTCCTCTCCATCATTTCAGGGCACTCCACATGCAGCCTCCCTCCTTCTGATGTCCTCAAGACCTGGTTCTAGCAGGGAGAAGATGCTGGATCAGTGCCCTGGGGAAGCAGGGGTCTGTAGGTCCCTGAGCTGCCTGGCCTGGAGGTGGACATGCTGCAGAGCTGGAGCAGTTCCCTGATGGGGATGCTGGTGGGGACCATGCAGTGATAGGAGAGGGGAAGGGTGGACTGCATCATGAAGCAGGAGATGAGACCTTTCCTTAGGCCCTTTAGAGATCTCCAGTGGGCTTGGTGTGGAGACTGCAGATCCCAAGAAAGGTGCAGGTGGCTGTCTGAGGAGACACAGCAGCTGCACTACAGCACACAGAACACTCCTGACACTCACCTGCCCTCTCTGCTCCACTCCTGTGAGCTGGGCAGGAGCTGGCAAGCACCAGAGTGCTGCAAAGCCTTCAAAGCATTCTCTAAACCTAAGGTGATGCTTTAGCAAGACCTGGCTGGATCAGGTGTCAAGCACAGGTGGCTCAGCAGAGCAGGGCAGGCAGACGGAAGGACAGACAGGATGAGAGGTCAGGCACTGCCAGGTCTGAGGGTGAGCAGCCAGTGCAGCTGTGCTGCTCTGGGTGTGCTTTCACACACAGCTGTGTGTGCATTTGCACACCTCTCTGTTGCTTCCTTTGGACCTGGTTTCGATCTCCTTACACGGGCAGGACGTCCCTTGTGAACCCTGCTGCCTTCTCCAGAGCTGGCCTGCAGTGCTCCAGCAGTGCTAGCCTTGGGGTGACCTGCAGGCAGGGGCCCTGTGTGTGCCATGCAGCAGCTGCCATGTGGCTGCAGGGCAGTGCCTGGCTGGGTCACTGTGGCAGTTTTAGGCTGATGCCTAGGAAATTTTCCACAGATTGAGTAGAAAAGTGATAGAATGTAAATAAATCACAGAACCACAGAATTAACCAGGTTGGAAGAGACCTTTGAGATCATCCAGTCCAACCTATCACCCAGCACCATCTGATCAACTAACCCATGGCACCCAGTGCCTCATTCAGGCTTATTTTAAACACTTCCAGGGACAGTGACTCCACCACCTCCCCAGGCAGCGTTTGACTCCTAGCCCTTGGCTGTCATTGTTTGCTTCCAGGGGGCTCAGGGCACAAAGCATCTGAGTCAGGAGACAACCACAGGAGATGTCACCAAGCTCACCCCAAGCCACCTGGGTCACAGCCACAGGAGATGTGTCCTGTGACAGTGGATGTGTGCCCCACGGGGCGAGATGGACACCACCTCTTGGGCAGCTGTTTGGTGTATTCTGGGAGTGCCTCAGTGCTGGACACAGCAGCCCCTGGCTGTCACTGTGTTGAGATGATGTCCTCAGAAATACAAATCACCCCTGGCAGATCCTGCAGCACTCCAGGGGATACAGCATTGTGCAGCTATGGCAGCTCCCTGCAGACAGACAGCAGAGTGGCTGCAGCTCCGTCTGTCTACGGGCTGCAGCCAGGCTGACACCCACCAGAGTGATTGGCTGCTGCCTGGGGCAGTGCTCGCGCTGGGCAGTTGGTGAATCAATGACTCTGCTCTGGGCTGGGCTCCCATCAGGGCTGCACAATGCTTCCAGGCTCAGAGCAGGCACCAGCTGGGGGACCCCTAAGGGATGTCATCTGAGGGTCTGGGGGTCCTGGGTGCCTAAGGGATGTGGCCTGAGGGTCTGAGCCCCTGGGGAGCTTGGAGCCCCTCGGCAGTCCCTGCCCCACACTGTGGGGAAGGTGCTGGATGTGCTACTGCTCCCCTATGCACCACTGCCCTCTTCTTCACCTCCCGGGGGTGAACCTGGCCCTGTGCCACCGATGGGGTGCTGCCAGATCCTGGGTTGGGTTCCTGTCCCTCAGTGGAGTCAGCAGCATCTGCCTGGGCTGATACCTGCTGCTGGCAGGGAGCTGCTCTCAGCGAGAAGGGTCCCCCCCTCACTGTGTCCCTTTCGCTGTCCCCTCCCCGCTCTTCCGCCCTTCGCTGCCCCCCTCCCTTGCTGCGCCCCCTTCGCTGTGTCCCCCTTGCTGTGCCTCCTTCGCTGTGCCCCCCTGGCTGTCCCCCCACGGCTGTCCCCAGGGCAGAGCAGCTCAGGGTCCTGCTGCTTGAGGCTGAGGTGTTCCAGAGTGCCTCAGCCAGAGAAGGCTCTGCTGCCCCTGCGGGGTGCGGGGGGGTCCCTACAGGGCTCTGGGGCTTCAGCGTCAGATAATTTTAAAGCCTTGTCAGAGGCTTCCTGCAGGAAGGCAAAGCCTCATCCCTCAGAGGTTTCAGACACGCTGCCTTCTTTAATTCTTCCCAAAGGACAGCCAGGATCTGTGTTTGGCAGCAGCCAACCCTTCCGGGTGGTGGAGTTCTAAGGAACAAACTTTTAATTCTCCTCTGTTAAAAGCATGCTCTGGGCTCCACCTAAGAGCAGTCAGAGTAGTGGATCAGGCTCAGCTCATCTCAACTCAGCTCAGCTCCCTTCAGCTCAACACCTTCAAGGCTCTACCTGAGAGCAGTCAGAGTGGAGGCTCAGGCTCAGCTCAGCTCCACTCCGCTCAGCTCAGCTCTGCGCCGCTCTGTTCAGCTCAGCTCAGCTCCACTCCACTCAGCTCAGCTATGCTCAGCTCAGGTCAGCTCCACTCCGCTCAGCTCAGCTCAGCTCTGCTCCTCTCAGCTCAGCTCAGCTCAGCACCATCAAGGCTCTGCCTGAGAGCAGTGAGAGTAGATGTGTGATGGTTTTAAGACTGTATTTTTAAGTTTTCTTCACAAAGTTCGAGTGGAGAAAGTGAAAGAATGTAAATAAGTCACTATTGGGTGTAAGAAAGCAAAATAATTATTATTCTAAACACTTCCATTGGAGAGATAGAAATGTTTTAAGAATCTCTACTCAAAACAAGGTTGGGGAGTTGGGCAGTCTCAGCCTCAGCTTGCTGGGCTTCTGTCTCCCTGCTTCTCCTTTTCTGGCTGAAGATAACACACTGACCTTGGCAAGCTAAGTCTAACAGCCTCTCTGCTTGTTGACTCTCTGCCTTCTGCCAGGGGAGTCTGGGGGGGATTCCTTCTGGCTGAGGGGGCGGGTCCCTTGGGGGAAGCAAAGTGGGCTTGGTTGTACTTTTCTGTTGATTGTACATATTTGTGAATGTTGTGAGTAGTGTCTATTTGTACAGATTCATTGCATTGCATCAGAAATTGTAGATTTGCTTGTCAATACACCTTGCATTTGCTTCCAGACTGACCTAGTTGGTGTGGTGGTATTTCAGCTCTCACACTGTTACAGGATGGCTCAACTCCACTCAGCTCAGCTCCACTCATCTCAGCTTCACTCTGCTCAGCTCAGCCCAGCACCTTCAAGGCTCTACCTGAGAGCAGTCAGAGTAGAGAACCAGCTCTTCTCCACTCAGCTCAGCTCAGCACCTTCGAGGCTCTACCTGAGAGCAGTCAGAGTGGATGGCTCAGCTCAGCTTGGCTTGGCTCGGCTCGGCTCAGTACCTAACCTCCAGGCAGTTCCTGGCTGGCCCTGGGCCCCGGGCCCCGACCCTGGGTGTCAACCAGCCAGGGCCTGGAAGAACAGCCACATGACCTTAGGGCCAGGATGGAGGCTTCCCTCTGCCAGTTTCTGCTCTTCCTTCCCATTTCTGGGTGGATTAAATCCAAACCACTGCTGGCTGCTTCTCTGCTGGGCTGACCATGGAGCGACCCCGTGACCCTCTGTATCCCTCCCATAATGCCAAAGCCTCACCAAAATCCCCCCAATGACCCTTATGGACCCTGTAGTTGCCCTCATAACCCTCACACCACCTCAAACTCCCCCAAACCACTCCTTAACACCCTCCAAGCCCCCTGAGCTCCCCATAACCATCCCAAGCATCCCTATAGCAGCATCCCAACCCCCCATAACACCTGTCACCCGGATAATCCCCTAAAGCCCTTCCAAAGCCCCATATAATCCCGATGCAGCCCCTCATAGCCCACCAAAAGCCCCTTCTACCCCACTCTGATGCCCCACAGATGTCCTATAGCCCCTTGTGGCCCCCTCACCCCTGCTGTTCCAAGGCTCCCCTCAATGCCCTGCCCCCTGTTACCTCTCATATCTCCCCTGAAGTCCATCACAGGCCCCTCAAGATGCCCAGGAACACCTCCAAGCCTTCTGGATTGTCACAGGGCAAATGTGAGGCTAAGCAGTATCCCCTGTGGGGCCCTGAGGTTGGCAGGACCAAGGAAAGAATCAATCACAGAGCAGTGTGGGCATGGAAGAGACCTTGGGGACCATGGAGTGCAACCCTTAACCCAGCACTGCCAGGGCACCCCCAAGCCATGGCCCTCAGCACCTCATCTACACAGCTCTGAAACCCCTTCAGGGATGGGGACTCCACCACTGCCCTGGGCAGTCTGGGACAGGCCTCGACAACCCTTAAGGGGCAGAAATTGTTCCTCATGTCAAACCTGAACCTCCCCTGAGGCCATTTCTCCTTGTCCTCTCCTTGTGCCTTGGGAGAGGAAACCAACAAGAAAGTTTGGGGCTTGTAGTGCTAGGATGAGAAGGGATGGATTGAAACTTGTGAATCTGTGAACCCCCAGCTGGCTGCAGCTTCCTCTCATGGAGCTGTAGAGAGCAACGAGGTGTCCTCATCTCCACACCAACCCCCCCCCAGCTCCCTCAGCTGCTCCTCCCTCCCCAGCCCTCTTCTCCAGACCCTTCCCCACCTTTCTTGCCCTTCTCTGGACCTGCTCCAGCCCCTCAGGGTCCTTCTGGGAGTGGGGGGGGCCCAGAACTGATCCCAGGATTTGAGGTGCTGTAAGAAACTTGTGTGAGGGAAGCTGGGCTCTTGGATCTCACCAGTGCTAGTCCTGGGCTGACCCAGAGTCTCTGTCTGCAGTGTGTGGGCACCGTGTGTGGGCACCATGTGTGGAGAAGCACTGCTGGACTTCACCCCGGGAGCAGTGCCCACCCCTGCAGCTGCAGGGCCCTCCAGGACCGCAGGCCATGCCACAGGGACAGCTGTGGGCCAGGGCCAGTGCAGGTCAGGGCCAGTGCAGCCCAGCCCCTGCCCTCCATCCTGCTGGAGATGCTGCCTGCAGCCCACGAAGGGAGGTTGGAAGGGCAGCCACAGGCAGGTGGGAGCAAAACTTGCAACGGGGACGCAGCGGGAGCTGGGGCCTGCCTGGTGCCGAGCTGCTGCTTGCCACGCTCGGTGCCAATCACCTCCCGCCAGGGCTCCTCCCAGGGCGTGCCCGCGGTGCCCACCAGCGGCAGGGCAGCGGCGGGGCGCCGCAGGAGGAGGCAGCCCTAGTGCACAATGGGGCAGGCGACGAGCAGGGCGAGAGGCAGGGGACACGGACAGCGGTGATGGAAACCACTGAGAAGGTCCCAGCCTGCTGTGGGCTGGCTCGGGCTGGCTGCCGTAATTAATTTATGGAAAGCACTAAACTGGGAATAAAAACAATCTGACGAATCCCTGCTAAGCTCTGCCCCTGGTTCTGAACTCCGGGCAGAGTTTCTCACCACGATTAAACTCTTTCCCTGTCCAGAATTAAAGGGAACTTTTCTCCAGGCAGCCTTGCAGAGCCTTGCTGGTCAGCACCCAGCTCGGGGCTGGCTCAGGTGGGATCTGCTGTCGGAAACGCGCGGACCGGGACCCCCGCACGCTAAATCTGCCAACATTTTCCCTTGGGATTCTTCTTATTTAATGCAGACGGTGACTTGGCTGTGCTGCCAGCCTCCCAGGAGCGCGGAGACGTTGGCATACGTTTGGAAACTGCCTCTAAAAGAAACCAACAAAAAGCATTTTCCGTGCGGTTGCTGCTTCCTTCTGGCAGTCAGAGCCCCCGGGGCGGGGAGCCCAGAAGGGGCTGGGGCAGGTGAGCAGCGGGGGGTCTGCAGCGGCTCTGGGTCGCGGGGTGCAGGCAGAAGCAGGCTGTGCAGAGCAGCCCTGTGCAGCAGGAGAAGCCTGTAAAGGGCTTTGCTCCTCAGCCACCACTGCCCCAGATTTGGTTCTGGCTGCTCCTCGCAGGGGGGGTCTCCATCTTGCCACCACTGTGGGGCCAGGAGCCCTCTGCTGCGGGGAGAAGCAGCAGGGAGATGCCTGCAGCTGGCTCTGCTGTGGTAAAGGTCCCCGGGACAGCTGTGTGCAATCTGTCACCCGGACCCTGCAGCATTCCACGGTGGTGCTGCTGTAAGGGAGCTCTGGAGCTCCCCCAGCCCAAGCCCCTGCTCCAGCAGCACCCACAGCAGCTTGTCCAGGAGCACAATGCCCAGGGGGGGTTGGAAGCTCTCCACACCAGGAGACTCCACAACCTCTCTGGGCAGCCTGCTCCAGGCCTCTCCCCCTCACACCAAACGACTTTCTCCTCCTGCTCAGTTCCAACCTCCAGCGCTCCACTTTGTGCCTTTTGCCCCTTGGCCTGGCCCTGGGCACCACTCAGCAGGGTCTGGCCCCAGCCTCTTGCCCCCTGCCCTGTGGATGGTGATTAGCATTGGCAAGCTGCCCTCTCAGGCTGCTCCTCTCTGGGTCCTGGAGGCTTTGCCTGCCAGAGGTCTGCTTTGGTCCTCTCAGCAGCTTTGTAAGATGCAGCAGTGGCTGCTGAGGGCACAGCTGACGTGCATCAGAGCCTTGCTCTTTGTGCTGCTGCAGGTCCAGGCTCTGCTGTAGCTCTGCAGCACGCTGTGACCACGGTGGCACATTGGTGGCTCCTGGCTCTTTGAGATCTACTGCTGTGGGCACAGAGACAGTGCTGGCATGGGGAGCAGCGGTGCAGCACTGACAGTATGGTATTGTTCATGGCCATGGGGCAGGCAGGCCTGGCTTGGGGAACAGCCTGGCAGTGAGGCTTGGGGGGCATGGGGAGGGCAGGAGGGTTTTATTCCATGGCTTACTGTGTTTCTACATGGAAATCTGGGTAAGAGCTACCCAGGGCTCAGTCTGTCCCTTTGGTTTGGCCTTTGCAGCTCAGTCATGCACAGGAGAAACCTTCTCTGTGTTCCCTGCAGCAGCATCTCCAGAGCAGGGAGAACCTCCCTGCCCCTCTCAGACAGCAGCAGGGTGAGGTGGCCTGACTGCAGTGAGCAGCAGGCTGCACGTCTAAGGTGAGTGCCCCCAGACTGTATGCATGGCTGCAGGGGCTCCAGGCATGGCCAGAAGGCGACAAGGGAGGAGTCTGGGCTGGCCACTAGCCTGGCCAGGAGGGCAGCTTTGACAGCAGCCTGCAGGGCCGCCAGTGCTGTGTGCCCACGCTGGTGCTGGCAGAACCTCCATGGTGCTGGTCCCTGTGGTGCTGCCTGCAGCATCTCCCTGGGCCTGCAGCTCTGCCTTGCCAGGGCTGAGCTCAGGAGCCAGGGTGGTTGTGTGAAGCCCACACCAGGTGTTGACCTCTCTCCTGGAGCAGCCATTTGCTCAGTCACAAGTTCCAGGGGCCCACAGACCCCATTCTGTTCCATGGCTCCCTGGGATTTCTAGGCTCAGCATTGCTCTCCTGCTCCCCAGGGTAGCAGGGGGGAGCCAGGCAGGCTGCCTGTGCTCTTGCTTGCAGAGCATCACTAGGTGACTGAAATGCTCTGGGAGGGGCTCTGTTCCCAGCAGCAAGGAGCAGTTTGGGTGCTTTACCTCCTGAGCTGCACATTAGCTCCATGCACACCTCCACAGCAGCTGTGCTGCTCTGCTGCCTGCCCCCATGCTGCAGCACCTGCAGCACCCCCAGTGCACAGAGCAGCCACTGTGAGGCAGCAGCAGCTCCAGTGCAGCCTCACAGTGCTTCTGGCACATAAACTCTGCCAAGTCTGCTGGGCTGGCAGGGCATGGCCAGGCTGTCTGGTGCTCTGACATGACCTTGTGACATGCACAGCACTTGGGCTGTCCTTTGGGTCACAATCACCCCAGGAAGGCTGCAGGTTGGGGCCAGAGTAGCTGGGAACTGCTCAACAGGAAAGACCCTGGGGGTGCTGGGTGGCAGTAGCTGGAGATGAGTCAGCAGTGCCCAGGTGGGCAAGAAGGGCAGCAGCAGCCTGGGCTGGAGCAGCAATGGTGTGGGCAGCAGGAGCAGGGCAGGGATTGTGCCCTTGACTGGACACTGCTGAGGCTGCATCTTGAGTGCTGGGTTCAGCTCTGGGCCCCTCACTCCAAGATAGACCTCGAGTTCCTGGAGCAGACCTTGAGAAGGGCAACAAAGCTGGGGAAGGGTCTAAGAGGAGAGAAGGGAACTGGAGAAAAGGAGGCTCAGGGAAACCTTCTCAGTCTCTACAGCTCTCCAGAAGGAGCAAGGTGGGGGTCAGACTCTTCTGTCTAGTAGCAAGAGACGAGAGGAAATGGCCTCAAGTTGTGCCAGGGCAGGTTCAGGCTGGACATGAGGAACAATTTCTTCCCCCAAAGGGTTGACAAGCCCTGGCCCAGGATGCCCAGGGCAGTGGTGGAGTCCCAGTCTCTGAAGGGAATTAAGAGCTATGCAGATGTGGTGCTGAGGGCCATGATTCACCAGCAGCCTTGGTGTTGGGTTAATGTTTGATGACCTTAAAGGTCTATTCCAACCAAAGTGGTCCTGTGATGCTATTCACCTCCTGTGGCCCTGCTCAGGTCTGGCCATGTGGCTTTGGGCAGAGAGAGCAACACAACAGCTGGGGCTGGTCTGAGCACACCAAGCCACAGTGCTGGGCACTGCCATCTCAAGCCAGCCCTGGCAGAAACTCACAGCTGCAGCTGGTGTGTAAATGTGAGTTACTGCAGAGCAGTCCTGGGCCTGCTGAGCTGTCCTGCAGCACAGTGGCTGCATGCCAGAGGCTTCCTGCAGCAGGGATGCCTCTCAAAGCCACTCCTGGAGGCTGAGGGATTGCTTGTGACAGCAGGTTCTGGGTGAGGGATCTAGAGGATGCCAACCTGAGTGGTGTAAAGGATGCACTGCACACACAGAACCCTTTAGACAAACTGGTGACCACTCCTGGGGCTGGGAGTGGATCCAGCTGCACCCAGACTCTCCTCTGAGAAGGAGGAGGCAGCAAGGGGATCCTCTCTGAACCTCCTGGCAGGAGGATTTCCTCACCCTTTGTATCTGTGTGGCCAAGCCTGAGACTAAGCACTCAGCCACACCTAACCTCCCTCAGGAGCCAGAAAAGCAGAGGGCTCAGAGCAGGAGCATCTCCCCACCTCTCTCCACTCCTGGCCCTGTGTAATTCATTCCAAATCGATTCCAATTAGCTTTGCCTCTGTGTTTGTCTCCCATGCAGCAAATTACCTCCTGGTCCTTGCCACTGAATCTTGTAAACCACTGTCACAGATCAGCTCTGTTCAGCTGCTGCTTGACACCAGTGAACATTCTGCTGCTTCTCCTGCCAGTCAGGTGCCACCCCATGCCTGGCAGAGGACTTGTGCCAGCTGCTAGCAGCCAACCCTTCAGCAGCCAGCCCTGCAGCAGCCAGCTCTGCAGCAGCCAGCCCTGTGCCCATGCAGCTGTCAGCCTTGCAGCAGCCAGCTCTGCAACAGCCAGCCCTGCAGCAGCCAGCCCTGTGCCCCTGCAGCAACCAGCCTTGCACCAGCCAGCTTTGCAGCAGTCAGCCCTGCAGCAGCCAGTCCTGTGTCCCTGCAGCAGCCAGCCTTGCACCAGCCAGCCTTGCAGCAGTCAGCCGTGCAGCAGCCAGCCCTGTGCCCCTGCAGCAGTCCCTGAGCAGTGCTCAGTACAGGCTGAAGCCAGTCCGGGTGAGGAAAGCAGGATCAGCACCACCCCTTAGGACAGGTGCTGGAGCCGGGTCGGGCTCTGAGCAGCCTGCTCTGGCTGGAGGGTCCTTGTGCACTGCAACGCGTGTGGGCTGCACGACCCCTACCCATCCTATGGCACTCTGTGACTCCCGCTGTGGCTGTGCCCCTGGGGGCTGCCTGGTTTTGCTCTTGGGCAGCAGCAGAGGACAGCAGGGGCTAGGGGGGACACTGGAAAACCCTTTTGCTGGGCCGGGGGAGCTGAGGGGCTCCCTGCAGGTCTGCGGGAGCTCCCTCAAGCACACCCAGCAGCCACATCCTGTGACAGGACCCCGATCCCCTGGCCAGGCTGCGGGAAGGTGCTGGGTTACACCCATCCTGGATGGGAGCTGAAAGAACACAGCCCCCAGGGGGACAAAAGAAACTTGATCCAGGTGGGCATATAGAGACTTGATTTTCCTCTCCCAGGAGGAGGGGTCCCCTGGGTCAGAGGTGGTCTATTCCACTCCCTCTTCCTGTCCATTAAGCCTATAAAGGGGGAGGACATCTTTCACTGCCCTCTTTCTTGCCTCACCTGCTTGAGAGAGGTCCTCTGCGGCTGCAGCCTCCTGCGCTGACCACCTGGCCAGAGCCTATTTTCCAGCTGCTCCCAGGCTTTCCAGAGGACTGAGTCCACTTGCACCCAGGGGATACAAGGCCACCCAGGGGATACAAGGCCACCCAGGACTGGTTTTGTATATTTTTCTATTTATCCTTATCCCTTACCTTTTGTAACCCTTCCCTGTTATTGCTATATATATATTTTGTTAAACATTTACCTCTTCCACTTCCAAACCGATTCCAGGCTGTTTCTTTCATGAATTTCCCTCTCCTTTCCCCTACCTTTTCTTTTTTTTTTTTTTGTTTTACCTTACCAGGAGAAAAAAAAAGGGGGGGAAGAATCTCAATCTGTTACCATTTGAGCTTTTAAACTCCAGTTAAATCTCAAACCAGCACAGGGAAAACAGCAGCTCCTGGCAGCTGGATCTGTGCTGTGATAAAGACAAAACAATCACAGAGGGGTTTGGATTGGAAGGGAGCTCCAAAGCTCACCCTGTCCAAGCCCCTGCAGTCACAGGGACATCCCCCACTGGATCAGGCTGCCCAGAGTCCTGTCCAGCCTCACCTTGAATAGCTCCAGGGATGGAGCCTCAAACACCCCCCCGCCCCAGGCAACCTGTTGCAGTGTTCCAGCAGCCTCCTGCTGCAGAACTTGTTCCTCACGTCCAATCTCAGTCTGCTCTGCTCTTACTCCAAACCACTGCCCCTGGGCCTGTCCCTCCAGACCTTTGGGGCTGCAAGAAGGCTGCAGCCTTCTTGCAGCCCCTCCAGGTACTGGCAGGTGGCAACTTGGTCTCCCTGGAGCCTTCTCTTCTGCAGGCCACAGCTCTGCCAGTGAGAGATGGGTGAGTTGCATCACCCACCCCATCCCCGCTGCCCGAGCAATGCCTGTGGCCAGACCACAGCTGTGTGGCATTGGGGGCAGAGCCAGGAGCAGAGCCAGGAGCAGAGCCAAGCTGCTTCCTGAGCTGTCTGCAGCTGCCCCTCAGCTCGGCCACAATGTCTGCAGTGCCTCCTATGCACAGCAGGGACAGGCAGCAGCATGCACACACCAAACCCCGCAGGTGTTGCCCCTCACCTGGTGCCCAGGGCAGGGCATGAGGGCATTGACGTGTCCCCAGCCTGCCGTTCTCAGTGGCACCACCTGTTCCCCTGTGCAGTGCCATGCATGCTGCAGTCCCTGCAGGGGAGATCCTGCATCACTGCTACTGCCAGCACCATTTCTTGGCCTCTCTCTATCAAGGAAGGATGCAGAAGCCACCAGCCACAGCTCCACAGCCACAGCTCCACAGCCATATCCTGCTGCTTCCTGCCACCTGGCAGCACCTGGGCAGCAGGAACTGAGTCCAGGAGCCAGCTGTGTCCTGCTCTGCATCCAGAGCACAGCAGGCAGCAGCTGCAGTGCTGGGGCAGCTCTGAGCCCTCAGCAGAGACAAGGACCTGAGCAGGGCCAGAGGAGGCCACAGCAGTGCTGGCAGGGCTGGAAGCCATCTGCTAGGAGGCCAGGCTGGCAGGGTTGGGGTCCCCAGGGACACGTCCTGCTGACCTTGCAGTGCCAAGCAGAAAGCTGGGGACAGAGTTTTTCCCAGGGCCTGTTGTGCCAAGCCAAGGGGGGGATGGTTTGGAGTGCAAGAGGGAGCCTGAGAGTGGAGAGAAGGGAGAAAGGTTTGAGGCTGAGGGTGGGGAGAGCCTGGCCCAGGGTGCCCAGAGAGGTGGAGCTGCCCCATGGCTGGCACCAGTGCAGCTCAGGTTGGTTGTGGCTGTGAGCAGTCTGTTCTGGTTGGGGATGTCCCTGGGGATTGCAGGGGGCTGCACTGGAGGACCCTCAAGGTCCCTTCCCATCCAAGCCAGTCTGGGATTCTATCATCTGCAGGCTACTGGTTGGGTACCTGAAGTTCTGCACTTTTCTGTCTCCCACCTAGAATCATAGAATCATAGAATCCGTCAGGGTTGGAAGGGACCTCAAGGCTCATCCAGTTCCAACCCCCCTGCCATGCCCAGGGACACCTCACACTAGATCAGGCTGGCCAGAGCCTCATCCAGCCTGGCTGCAAACACCTCCAGGGATGGGGCCTCAACGACCTCTCTGGACAACCATTTCCAGGCTCTCACCACTCTCATGGTGAAGAACTTTTTCCTCACATTCAGTCTGAATCTCCCCACTTCCAGCTTTATTCCATTCCCCCTGGTCCTATCACTACCTGATATCCTCCAAAGTCCCTCCCCAGCTTTCTTGTAGGCCCCCTTCAGATACTGGAAGAGCCTATCCAGTATCCAGAGTGACAAGAAGGTCACCTCGGAGAATTCTCTTCTCCAGACTGAACAGCCCCAACTCTTTCAGTCTCTCCTCACAGGAGAGGTGCTCCAGCCCTCTGCTCATCCTGGTGGCCCTCCTCTGGACACCTTCCAGCATGTCCAGATCCCTCTTGTAACAGAGGCTCCAGAACTGGACGCAGTACTCCAGGTGGGACTAACCAGAGCTGAGTAGAGAGGGAGAATCACCTCCCTTGACCTGCTGGCCACACTTCTCTTGATGCAGCCCAGGATCTGGTTGGCTTTCTGGGCTGCAAGTGCACATTGACAGCTCTGTGAGCTCTCTCCACCAGCACCCCCAAGTCCCTCTCCTCAGGGCTGCTTTCCAGCCAGTCCCTGCCCAGCCTGGATTTGTGCTTGGGATTGCCTCGACCCAGATGCAGGACCTTGCACTTGGTCTTGTTGAATCCTCATGAGGTTGGCTTGTGCCCACCTCTCCAGCCTGTTCAGGTCCCTCTGGATGGATCCCTTCCCTCCAGCATGTCTGCTGCACCACACAGCTTGGTGTCATCAGCAAACTTGCTGAGGGTGCACTCAATGCCTCTGTCCATGGCACCAACAAAGATGTTGAACAAGACTGGTCCCAGGACTGATCCCTGAGGGACTCCACTTGTCACTGGCCTCCACTGGGACATGGAGCCATTGACAGCCACTCTTTGGGTGCGGCCATCAAGCCAGTTCTTTATCCATCTTGTGGTCTGCTCATCAAACCCATGTGTCACCAGTTTGGAGATGAGGATGTGGTGTGGGACAGCGTGAAAGGCTTTGCTCAGGTCCACGTAAATGACATCAGTTGCTCTCCCTTCATCTATTAATATTGTCACCTGGTCATAGAAGGCCACCAGGTTTGTCAGTCAGGATTTGCCCTTGGTAAACCCATGCTGACTGTACCCAATCACCTCTTCACTATTCTTCTGTCTCAGGAGTGCCTCCAGGAGAATCTGTTCCATGATCTTACCAGGCACAGAGGTGAGACTGCCTGGCCTGTAGTTCCCTGGTTTTCCTTCTTACCCGTTTTGAAAATGGGAGTAATCTTTTCCCTTTTCCAGTCAGTGGGGACTTCCCCAGACTGCCAGGACTTTTGGAATATAATAGAGAGGGGTTTAGCAACCTCATCTGGCAGTTCTCTTAGTATCCCTGGGTGCATCCCGTCAGGTGCCATGGACTTGAACATTTTCAGGTTCTTCAGATGAGCACGAACCTGATCTTCTCTTATGATGGGCAGTTCTTCCTTCTGGTTCTTGCCATTAGCTTCCATGACTATTCCAGGAGTGTGGCTGGAGGCCCTTGCAGTGAAGGCTGAGGTAAAGAAGTCATTGAGAACCTCAGCCTTTTCCAGGTCACTTGTGACCATTTCACCTGTTTCCTTTCTGAGGGGCCCACACCTTCCCTAGGCCTTCTTTTTACCATTCATATACCTGTAGACAATTTCTTAGTGTTCCCTGGATTGAGAGAAAGCCAGAAGGGGGAAAAGAGGTTAGATTGATGCCCAAGCGGTGTGTGCCCTGGCATAGGAGGGCCTGGAAGAGCTTTTCTCTTCTAGTTTTTCTGCTTGCCCACCTGTCTGGGCTAGCAGTGCCAGCTGCCTTTTTTGCCTTCTGCTCCCTGCTGCTGCATGAGGTACATACCTGGAGGCAGCAGCTCAGCCCTGGCACCCCTGGGCA